>NW_019174257.1:10798876-11073775 GCF_002260705.1 Seriola dumerili
GAGGATTTTTTTGTTTTATATCATAACAAACTGAATATCTTTGGGTTTGTCAGACAATATATAGCATTTGGAGACATCACATTAGGCACATTTTGATGTGAATTTTTCACAATTTTGTGCCTTTCTTGCACCAAAAGATTCATTGATTAATCATGAAAATACTCGTTAGGTGTAGGGAGTGAATTTTTGATAGATTCTGGATAGAGTATGACTTTAACCAGTGCCTATATTTAAGAGCAAACTACACACACTACAATTTTGCTGCATTTTCTCAAAACAAATCCATGTAAGGGAGCCTTTGCAGGATTTTAGAGAGGCAGAGGAGAGCAGCGAGGGGAGTAGAGGAGGGAGGAACAGACAGAAACATTATCCTCTTCGTCACGGCACGTTCTGTACTGTAGGTTCACACAGGCTTCATGAAACTGTTCCAAACTGGTCTCTCAGATGATAAATTTATCTCATCCGTTTTGTTCATTTAACGGGTTTAATGTGATTTTTTTTTCTTTTTTTTTCTTCGCTGTGAGTACAGATTCATATGGGAGCATCCATTCTGTCCCTCCTCCAGTCTCAGTGACAGTGTTGCCATGGTTGCATCATGCACATTGTTCTCTCCAGGGTGACATAATTCTTTGGCTCAAATTATAGATTGTGGACCCATTCTGTACAGTCTAACAGGAAAATGAAATTTGGTGGGAAATATTGAACTTTTCAATATTCACAGTGCCAGTTTTTGCTTTTGAGGGTCACTGAAACACATATGATATATTCCTTTAAGTAGAATGAGTCAGATGTTGCTTGCATGAAGCAATCTTAGTATTTTAAGTGTGTTCTGTTGTAGGAAGTAAGTAGGAAAGAAATGTGCTTGCTTTACAAAAAAACAACAACAATTAGTCGATTAATCAAAAACACTGTCAACTACTATTCTTTTTCAATAGAACCTTCTTCTACCCATCCATCACCAGCCCCAAATCCTTGCCAATCCCAAACTAAATGAATTATTGTACACCACTGAAGAATCACAGAGATGAGTTACATTTAAAACCGTCTGTACTGCTAGCACCAGCCATGCTGGGCCGTGTCTATGGACACGTCATGTGGCGTGCCGTAAAACTGTTGTAAAACGTGAGTGGTGTTCAAGGTGTTCACGGCGTTTATGGTGTTTATGGCGTTCATCATTTGTACACTGATTCGTTCAGTTCAGCATTCACAAAAAATAGGAACGTTTTCAATAAACAACGTTCAATAAACGCGTTTATGCACAACGCTGGACATTATCATGCAAAAACATCAAACACTCTCTGGTTCCAGCTTCTCAAATGTGAGGATTTGCTGCTTTTTGCTGTTTAACATCATTGTAAATTGAATATACAGTATTTGGGGTTTTGGACTATTTGCTAGATAAAATCACTTTTTTTTGTACTATTTTTTGACATTTTAATGACCAAACGATTAAGAGATCAGTAAAGGTAATAACAGATAATCAATGAAATAATAGATAGATTAATTGATAATGAAAATTACTGTTTGAGCACCACTTTTTCCAACAGGTTTTTGACAAGTTTAAGTGGAAGTTTTTTATTTTTATTTTTGAAGACAGATCAATCAACAGATCAGATCAATCGATATTGAAAATTATCACTAGTTGCAGCCCTGTCTCTGATATAATTTACCCAAACACTTTGCATATTAAGTCATAACTAACTGATTTTTTCTGTTGCCTGGTAGATAAACTAGGAGAAAACTCATTTTAATGAGGCAGAAAACCAACAAAAGTGTAGAATTACAATTAATTAATTACCTGTAGAATTATACCTGAATCTTTTAAGAATCCCGTGCCAATCTCCTGTTGTCTTTGTCATTATTATCGTTGAAACATATTTCCATAGTTTTCAGTGGTTGCCAAAATTATACCCTAAAGTGCAAAATGCCCGCTGCAGCAGTGTTATATGACTCCTCGGGCTTCACGATGCACAGCTGTGGCTCACCAGGCAACATCTTGTTGTGATACAGTGAAGGGACATGTCGTGGAGCTTCTGGTATTTCTCTGTCTCAACAAAAAGTCCCTCTTCATCCGTTGTGACAGCAAAAAGAACGCTAAAGAGGATGACCTGTCATTGACAAGGACAAAGTCATGTCAAGATATTGTAGCTGGGTTGTGCCAAGTTTGGAGTATGTTCTGAAATAATGCAGCGTTTCAGGCCATGTATGTGTCTCACTGCTGGTTCACATAGAAAATAAAAGGAATGGCTCTTTGGATATGCACAACATGGTGGCTCCATGTGTACTTGTATTGTGAAAATGAATAAATTAACAGTTTGGGGAAAAAAACATAGGATTGCATGCAGTTGTTGAACAACCTGGCAGGACTGTTGCAAGGTGTTTCACACCATACAGTAGGCTCAGTGTGTGTGGGTGGATAGTTGAGTCTTTCACACTTGTCCACTGTGTCATACCGTGTGACCCTGTGTTTCTGCTGAATTTGCTAGGTTTGTGTGTGTGTGTGTGTGTGTGTGTGTGTATTTGCAGTTTTGTTTTGCCTCGCCTCTGTTGTTGCCATGTTTCCTGCTCACACAGTTATAACCTGGTGGGAACTGGCGCAACCCATTACCACATTTTTCAATTTTTCCCAAAATGTTTTTGACCTCAACAGTTATAGAGATGTCAAGTAGGGTGTTGTATTATATTCTGTTGTCAGTATGTAATGTATGTATGTGGATATGGAGGAGGCTCAAAATAGATAATGTAAATGATTATATCTGAATCAATACATCCACACTGTACATACATAAAAAAAAAAACAACAAAAAAAACAACTTAAATATTCACTTTTTAAAATCTACAGCCCATCGCAAATGCAATTTGTCACATTTGTCGCTTTGTCGCAGACATTGTTTAGTATGTTCTCTGTTGGATGGTTTACAGTGTAGAGTGATAGGAAGTTAATTAAATTGATGTGATGCACAAAAATCCACAACACAACAACTCACAATATGACCAACAAAGCATGACACCTGATACTTTCCACATCTTTCCACAGTTCTTTTGAATGAAGATATCTGACACACTTAGACTTGCATTCAGCTTTTGTTCAGTAAATTCAGGATTTAAGTTCAGACTGACTTTATTATTAAAAACGACAGTATTATTGCTGGGAAATGCAGGATTTATGATTTTAAGACCACACTGGTTTGTAGCTGCTCTCTGACACCTGGCTGGGACATGAGCAGTATCTCTTTTTCAGTCACACATTATTGCCAGGGTACATCACAGCTTTGATTAATAGTAGCTGACTTATTCCAGGTTCCTGTCCAACGAAAACCACAATCTCTGTGTGTTCCAGCACAATAGATGGAAAATTAAGTCACTAAAATGACTCCTTTTGAGGCTAGCTCCTAAATTAATTGAAAAATATGAGAGTGATTCTAACAAAAGTGAGTATTCCACTTCCTAAACCCTGTAACACACTTAAAAAAATAAAATCACAGGACCTTTTTATTGCAGTGAGTAAGTGTGTTTTATACTAGAGACAGTAGCCTGACCGAAATGCAAGAAAAGTCAGTCCCTTGTAGAATATAACTGTCCACTTTCAGATTTAATTTCTTTTATTTTCCACTCAAATAAATAATAATAGATTTTCCTGGGAAACAAAACTTTAGTGTGTTCTGCGTTTACAGTAAGAAATCAGAATTACTAAAAACCACTGTTGTGAGCAGCTGGTAGACTATTCATCACCGCGAGGGGCAGCAAGTCAATTTTTATACATTTCTTTTGCTCTAGAGAAGAAGTCAGTAGAAAATCATAACATTAATAAAGAGAAAATGACACATCACTTGATCAGAAGTTGGTCCTGCATTAGAAACACTTGGTATAATCTGTGGTGGAATGTACACATTTACACGGTATAGTATTGTGCTTCAACACAAATTTGAGGTACTTGTACTTGAGTATTTTCATGTCACTCATGTTATTACACAAATATTTGATAGATTCAGTTACTAAGAACTTTACAGATGAAGATTTCTGCATACGAAACACATGAAGACCTTATAAAATATGATGCTTTGTTAAACTACCGAACACAAGTAGAGCTGAAACAATTAGTCGATTAATCAGTGAACTGATTGACAAAATTAATCTGCAACTATTTTGATAGAGTCATTTTTCATGTATAGATGAAAACATTTAATGGTTCCAATAATCATTTTGATTTGTTTTTAATGATTTTGAGGTTTGGACTATGGGTTAGATAAACTAAGCTATTTTCAGAAGTTTTGCAATCAGTTGATCAGTTAAGAAAAAAAATCAGCAGATTAATCTGTACTGAAATACATGCGGTTGTATACAAAATATTTAAAAATTAGCTCCACTTTAACCAACTACAACAGTAAAATCCTGATTTTACATTAATGCTGGATTAATAGTCTAATGATATAATATATAAAAGCATAGTAACAGTGTTGTGCATGAACGTGTTCAACCGTTCATTGAACACGGTCATATTTTTAGTGAACGCTGAACTAAACCAATCGGTTTACAAATGATGAACGTGAATGTTCAGGTTTTATGATAGTTTTAGTTGACGTTTTACAACAGTTTTACAGCAAGTTTTACAAGCAGTTTTATGAACAAACAAGTGAAGACTTAGATTTAAAAATCCGTATATAAATACAATCCGTCTAACTAATGTCTGTGTCAGTGGTGTACAATAATTCATTTAGTTTGGGAGTTGCAATGATTTGGGGCTGGTGATGGATCAGTAGAAGGAGGTTCTATTGAAAAAGAATAGTGGCCTTTATTTATTTAAAAAAAAACGGAACAAATGAATGAATGAAATTTTTGGAACTGTGAACTTAGTTCAAAATTTTAAAAAATGAACTATGAACGTGAACTAGTTCTTTTTAAGTGTGAACTGGCACAACACTGCATAGTTATAGTCACAATGGGCATCTTTCCTCATTGAGTATTTTTACTTTTGATACTGTGAATACAATTTCATGATTATACTTAGGTACTTCATGATTACTTTAGTTCGTAACCAAATATTTATACAGTGTGTTTTTAGTACTTTTACCACTGACCATAGTCCATTTTGTTTTCATGCTCCCTACAGATGCTTTAAAAGACCTAAAAAGTCAGTCTATGACCTACCTTATGAAGTACAAATAAAAAATGTTTGCTTTCCCAAAACACATGACAAGTCTGAACTGATCCAGTAATTCCTGGAGAGGGGATGCAAAGTGTGACAGTCTCCCAGGAGATGGGAGGAGTAGGAGGAGGAGGCGGGTCTGTCTGCGTCCTGTGCTGGTTGGTCCACGTGTTTCCATGGGCGACCCAGTCTCTCTTAATGGGACAAAGGCCTGGGCATCCTCTGGTCTGAGCCCTTCATTAGACTCGAGTACATTTGGATGTTTGAATGGAAGCGAGAAGGAGACAGAGAGGAGGGACCCTAAGGCCTCTGTTAGTCTTTAAAATCCTTTCATCCCTTTCAGACTCGCAGCATTTAACATGGAGGTAATTTGAACCCATTGAGTAAAATAATAATAAGCATCTCAGTGTAGCAAAAATAACCACAACCCCCATTTATGAAACAACACAGGTGAGATACAGAAGGTGAAAAGCAGAAAATAAAAACAGACACATGATTAAAATAAACATTTGATCAAAATTAGTTGTGTCCTCAGTTTTCTTTTGGGTTGATTGTGACTCAAGTCAACAGAGAGACTTTTAAAAAGCTGAACAGCAGAGTGAACGGAGAGATGAAAAGGCAGAGAAGAAAAATGGGTGTGAATTTGAGAGCAGCAGATCTTTAATCTTTCTAAGTCGACAGCATCTGCCTCCTGTCCTGCTCTGTCTGTCTCAGCTCAGCTGTCACTGGCTATCAGACATGAAGCCACTGAAAGATGGCTTGTCTCAGTGTTCACTCGGGTTCACTGCTTTGTGACATTTTATCATCCCAATAAGACAACTTTTTCTCCATAGTCACCGTATCTCTATGTTTATATGTTTCAGCTCTTCTTTAAAGGAGAAGTCTGGCATTTTATATTTTTCTTTCATTACTGTCAACAAATCCCAAAACCAACATTGCAACAGTGTCTCAAGCCTGTCTGTGTCTCTCAGTCCCAACCCTCTTCCAACTGAAGACAGACATCTCCATAAACTGGTCACAAAAATATAGTTTCATTTCACCGAAAGACTAAATCATTTCATAAAATAGTGGGACTTTGTACATTATTTACAGCTGCAGATACTGTATCTATGCAATTGTATATCTGGGAGTAGCATTTTCTATGTGGGATCAACACAAAACAAACTACAGTGTGTGTGTTCATTTTAATGAAAGAATAAGCTACCTAGTCTAACAGTGTGGCAAACATGATATGTTTTTTTTATAGTTTCTGGACAATATTGATTTTTATATTAGTTTTAGTATTTTCATTGGATTTGTTGACATCACCAGACTTATCCTTAAATTTTAATGCATAACATTTGGCCACGAGTGTCTTTTATTTGTGTGAAGATTATGGATGTAGATTTTAGTTTGTTTCAATGAGGTTTTGCAAGCTGGTAGTAGCAGTCCAACACTGCTCAGTGTGTGACCATTATTTGCTACCCTCTCCTTAGTAGCAAGGAAAGTCAAGAAGATGATACAACTCTCCACTTAAGATCTGCTTTGGCCACTTATGCAGTAGTAGACGTACTCAGATCTTTAACCTAAGTAAAAGTAGCATTACGACAGTGGTACCTGGTAGAGTGCCTACCATTGGGACTCAGTCCTTACCACAGCGGCCTGGATTCGAATCTGACCGACAGCACTTTCCTGCATGTCATCCCCTCTCTCTCTCTCACCCCAAACATTCCTGTCTCTCTCTCACTGCTACTCTAATGAAGGCATAGAAAAGGCCCAAAAAATAACCATCCAACCTGTCGGACACTTTTGCCTTGGTAGCACTATTTTCGTTGTGTTTTGGTCTGTACCGGACTCATTCTTCACACAACCTTGACAATTTATTGTTTGAAAGTCTCCTGATTCTATCTCTGCAAGGTGTTTTGGGATCCCACAATGCAACAACTGATAACACAGAATTGGTTCAGACTTGTGGCTATGGCTCAAAAGTGTTTTATCCAAAGAAAATAGTACTTTAAGTCATCTTTTTATGCCAAAATGAAATAGGTGAGGTAAAAAAACTTATATTTCTAGGGTTGTGGCTGTATTCAAAAGGGTTGAAGAACAGTAAGTTCTCAAATAAATGTATTGGAGTAAAAGTATAAAGTAGCATAAAATGTATATACCAAGAAAAACAGTTACTTTCACCACTGTACTTGTAAAAATCCCTCCTGTTATTTGAAACGACTTTCTTTCCCCCAAAAAGAAGAATAAATGCCTCACCTAAAAGCAAACAGTATAATCGACCTTTTTCACAGCAAACATTTTGATATGTCAGAACAGGAAATGCGCAGGTGTGACTAATAACATAAATAATGACTGAATTCCACCTTAATGGAAAAGAGCCATCATTTAAGTAATTCATCATCCCACCTGTGCTTTTTGTGCTATGACAAGTCAAAACGCCTTCCCGAAAAATGTCTATTTTGTGTTTTAATGTCAAAATGACTTAGATTTTTATATTGGACTAAAAGAGATAATGCTTTATGATGACACTTGATACTTTTGGCACCATTTAATGCTTTTTGACTTTGTGAGCATAAAATATCAGCAAATGTCCTGTAGAGCATAGTACACTCATGCAAGCATGTCAAACATTCATTACTACAATATCACAAGCAATATTACAAACAGCGTACTATGTAAAAGCTTCATGCCTTCTTTCCTCTCAGTAAATGGTATTTGAATGAGGCTCTGTTGAATGGTTTTGTCCATTCATGGGTCTATCTCTGAGATGAGATGTGGTGTGATGATCTTGTTTGACAGTGTTTTTCTTTACATTTGAGCAAAGTCCTCAGGCTCACTGTAGCCACCAGTGTGTGGAGAATAGTAATAGACCATTCCACTGCACGTGACTGAAGGGAGACCTCAGACCAGTGAGTGTGTGTGTGTGTGTGTGTGTGTGTGTGTGTGTGTGTGTGTGTGTGTGTGTGTGTGTGTGTGAGAGTGTGTGTGTGTGAGTGAGTGTGTGTGTGTGTGTGTGTGTGTGTGTGTGTGTGTGTGTGCGTGCGTGCAGTGTACCATGTCACTCTTGACTCTAGAGTGCTCATCCATGCATGTGTATAAGTGAGTATGTGGAGCTGCATGTGACTCTATGAATTGTGTGTGAGTGAGAGTGGTGAGAATATTTCTTCATTGTGAGGGCAATTTTGGCTGGTCCACTTCAAAGGACTGTTTGAAGGTTAGGATCAATACCCACACTTGAGCAATTAAGTGCCTACAGAGAGTAGACAAGTGTATCTTGTGTCAAAAAACTGCCAAGACACAGTACACATGACCAACCTTGTCTCCTAGAAATTATGTTCATATATGACTAAACTGTTTTCCCCTTTGGTGACAATGTAATTTGCTGGCTGGATTATGTTCAGAGGCAATGTTGTGTTTTTTGGGGTTTTTTTTTGTTGTTATTTTTTTGAATGAATGAATGAAGCACCATATTTAGAAATGACAAGGTTATGGAAAAATCATGGTTTTTATGAAATGTAAATAAACTCAATGTGTCTGAAGTTACTGTGAACCATTTCTGTAGTAAACCAGACCAAGATATTTCCCTAACCAAGGGTTGTGAGTGCCTAAACATAACCATCAACATTGCAATAATGCTGGAGTCACTACAAGTTAATATTGTACAGAAAACAAATAAACTGTCTGTGAACATTTTACTGCATTACATTAAGAAAACATACCCTGGTTGCAATGTTTTTTCTTACAAAACATATCTGCTGTGGCAAATTAATTGTGTATAAATGTAATTTCTAGGGGAGACAGTTGACTTACCTCACCCTTAATGCACACTTCTTCTAACTGTGCTTTGAAAGAATATTCAGAGTTAAGTGTATCTCACAATTCATCATGCTCTACTGTGCCACACCAGTCCAGTTGTTAGTCTTAACCCAGTTAACCCAACTCTGTCCCAGGGAGCTATGCTCAACTTCCACACTCTCGTGGTCATAACAGGCACTTGAGCTCTGTAGCAATTACCGGAAGTTCATCTCACAGGTAACCACTCGACCACTTGCAAATAGTCTAAGTGTGGGTCTTAAAATGGACCGTTAGTCTCAAAGTTATGGTTAGAATGAGGATTAGCTTGGGTTAGGGTCAGGGTTAGGGGCTGTAATACATTTCTATCATTGAGGCTCCTCACAAGTATCGAAAGACAAACGTGTGCCTGAGTCAAAGCTTGGGTGCTGAATGCATCATTGACTCCCTCTTTCTCCCACTCTTTATTGCCTTCTCCCTCTCTCTGTTCTTGTCAACTGTCTCTCTCTGTGAGTTTATGTAGGCCAGCTCCCACAGGTCTTATGGGCTCTATAGGTGTCCATAGGACTGCCTGTATGGCAGCTGTAGCATGGCAGCCTGTTCCTGCTGCCTTACACTTGCAGTAAGCAGGGCTCATTAGCAATTCAGTTGTGCCTGTTGACATGTGCACCTACTGCACATGAAATACACACATCAAAATAGTCAATCCTTTTTCTAGAAATTATTTCTATACAACTAAACTGCAACTTCAGATATGCTTTGTAGGAAATGTGGATTATGTTCAGAGGCAACACATTTTTTGAATGCATGAATAGATACATTTATTAACAGATAAAGGCCTACTCATTCATTGCTGTCAGACATCGGCCGGATGAGCTTCACTTGATAACACTTTTTTTTAAACTTACATTTATACATACTTTCTCAGAATTTACTGTATGTTGGAGTCTTTGTTGTCCTTTGTTGACGTTAGACGACTCCATTTCTAAGCCAGTGTTAGCCTGTGTAGCACACTGTTGGTGCTGTAGGGGAACGAAAGAGAGGCATTGAGGCAAAGCTTTCAGGAGTAAACATAAACATCACAGGCCTGAGTCATAGCTTGATCAATTGTATGATATATCCCTACGACTTTGTCTGCTCACTTCATCACTGGAATTACATATATACAGCTATACATGTTCTTCAGCGAGGTTGTTCATTTAGAAGTCTAAACCACAGATAAGGAAGTTTGTTTTAAACCATTAGAGCTAGAAAGACAGCGAGGCAGAGAGAGGTAGGGGGTGGGGGAGTGACAAATAGCAAGTACAGACTGTGTGCGGTCCTACAGCACATTTGTGGCAATGACGTATTGTCCCTTTTTGTATACAAGAACATTTTCAACTTAAGTGTGAAGATTTAGAGATAAGGTTAAATGTTCCTGCAGTAACAAAAACGTGTATCTTATTCTACAGTAGTGTAAGTTTGAAATAGTGTTCTACAACAATAATAGATGATCTGCACGAATGTTCCCTTCGAGCGCTGTGAATCGTGATGGTGTAGTTCGATGGTGCCCAGGTATGTGGGAGTGAAGTGTCTCACCCTTGACTGACTGGCCTGAATTTGCCTTGTGATGCCCACGTCGCTGTGGCGATGGCATCGTGTTAAAACATTTTTCAGAGCAGCTTTGTGTCGTGACTAGTGGGTTTCACACCGGCGTATTCTCACAGAGCTGCCTCCTCGCTCTGACTGTTCTCCTCCCGTCTCCCTCTGTGTCCAGACAGGGAAGGTGTCTGTGGTTACTCTGCTCTGCAACGAGCTGTGTCTGCTCATACTGATAGTAACTGATGGTGAATGGTGGTCATGTGGCGGTATAATGACTATTATCATTATTACAGGGGAAATGATGAAGGTAATCAGTAACAAGGTGCATCATCTCTCCATCATACAAGCTTTCTGTCAAGTGGTTTAGCAGTGACTGCCTATGTCCTGAGCTTCCACTGTAGCTCCCCCTCAGGTGAAGTAATGGGTTTTGCATACAAGGGATGTGAGGTTGCATGTGTTTGTAGCTGCAGTGCAGTGCTGTGACCCGCATTATGGCTGTGTACGTCCTGGCATGTGAAGAACATAAATTCTCAATTTCAAATTCCACCTGAAATCATATTAATCAGGTTAGTCCAGCCGATATATCTTGCAGCATCAATATGGTGGACACAAATGAGGTCCTCCCATAAAATTTAGATCCCTTCTATGGTAACATTTGGTTTTACAACAACACTGGGCAAGCAGGTTAGTATCATGTTTCTAGAAACAGCTAAACTTGTGCAAATCATATTTTAATGTCAGTGGCAGTTTTACCTGGTGAAAAGGATTTGAAAAGAAAGATCTAATACGTGTCTATCGCCTGAGTGTGTGAAAAACAGATGGGGCAACGCACACCGGTGGTATGTGATGAGAATCAAAACACCAGCACCCAATGTTTTCTATGTACAGTAAGCCCACACACCAATGACATCTGGATATGCGTTATCACAGGTTTATGTACATAAGCTTTTTGGGATAAGCCATTGTCCTATGTACCAGCGTTGATGTGTGTCAGGCTGGTGAAGGTAGAAGTAGCCACAAGATAGATAGTTAGCTTAGAGGGAGAGACAACTGGCTAGATAATCCTACACCCCTACTTACATACAGGTCTCCATGGCACTACATTCACTTGTCATACATGAACAGAGGCACGGAGTTGTCATAACCTGCACGAGCTGAGGAGAGTTCACGATGGTGGCCGTCGGCCCAAACAATACAGCAGCAACATCATCACACCAAAACCGAGGGAGGCGCCATCATATGGTCCAACTAACAAGAAAAAAAGAGTGAAATGTTTGACTGAAGACTGGTATACAGTGTTTCAGAAAAGCAGCAGTTTGCACATTTGCTCTCTGGATTGGCATCCTGGCTACCATACTTTGACTACTACTTTTATCTGTTTGAAGTGTGTCAAGTGTATGCAATGGGCATCAAGTGATGCTAGGGTGGATAGTGTGTTGAACTTAAGTCCTTTTTCCCACACTTCACTATTAGCAGCTTGCAGCAGATTCACAGCCAGAGATTTGATCGCTGGTGTAATGTCGCTTCATGTGAGCATACTTTTGTAAACCATAGTATTGTCTTTTATTTTTTTAGATAACTTACTTATCATAATGTATATCTAGTAAATTACATTTTCCATCTATTGGTATTGTTAATTTGTTCCCATACTCTTAAACCCCTGACAAATATACATTTAACAAACATCAGGAAAGTGGTAACAAAAGGTATTGACCTGTAATAATAGTTTTCCCATCATGTTGATGCTTGACCTTAATGAACAGAGTAGAGGGTATCTAAGAAATACAAAACAGATGCAGAATTTTATATTCACTGAAAATGGTCCAGCATACAAAGTCCAAAATCTGGCATTTCAGAACTGCTCCACCCTAGACTTAAACATTTTACCACACATACTGCACACCTACACTCAGATACACTAAGTTTACATTCAGTCCACAGAATCATAAAACATTACACCAGTGGGTGTTGAAATGATTTCCATTCCCAGTCCAGTTTTCTCACCTGAGGGACTGGTTCAGAAGTGTTGTATAAAGCTTGTCAAAATGGTGCTCTTAGCCAGGGCTTTTTAATTAGTGCTTTATGGTAATTTTGGGCAATTGAGTCCCCCGGTTACCTTAGCAACGGCTCACAGTGCAAATTTCATGGACTGTTAAAGAAAGCTTTAGGGATAACTTACTAAAGGGTGTTTATGCAAATAGAGGCTGTAATGCAGGGTGAGGAAAACATTCACAACCCTGCAAACATGTTGCTAGAGTTCATTGTAAGAGAGACTGTGCTGTAGCTATGTGCATAGGTGCTGAAGTGACCTTGAGCAAAACAGTGAATCTAAAAGCTGGAAGCTGAAAAGTATCAATGCACAGATGAAAAGCCACTGCATATTATCTATTTTCATTTAGAGAGAGGCAGAGAGGGGAGGAAGAAGAGGGGACGGGAGGATAGAGGAGTGACAGAGGCAGCAGCAGGTGATAGATGGAGTGAACGCATGAATAGAGATCCAGACAGTCATGCACAGCTATCAGCTGGCAGTAAAAAAGAGAGATTGACTCCCGGCCAGAGCGAAAGAGAAGGGGAGAGAGAGAGGGATGACAGAAAGATAGAGAGGTTGTTCCAGATAGCAGCAGGTCTCACAGTGTGTACAGAGAGAGTTTTTCAGGTGAAGGTGAACCGTTCTCTTGCATTCAGGACTCTGTGTGCTCTGTATTCATCATGATGGAGGGACAGAAAACTGGACTCAACGTCACACATTGGGGGTCAGTAACACATCTCAGGATAAAAATCACAAGTTTCAAAGTTAAATTTATGGTTTTATTGTTAAAGTTTAAATCATGACAAGGTTAAGGCTGGGGCAAGGGTCATGGTCAGACCTGTCGCAGTTGTGGTTAAGGTTAGAGTGAGCATCCAGGTATTGAATATAGGGACTGAGTAATGCTTAGTGAGTAAGTAAGTAAGTAAGTAAGTAAGTTAGTGAGTAAGTAATTAAGTAAGTAAGTAAGTAAGTTTAAAAAAAAAAGAGATAAAGAGCTCTCGATTCAGTTTTGGCTTGTGATGCTTTAAAGCTGCACTAATCAATAATTTTATATTTATAATGGAACAAATGACCATGTATAATGTAAGAGGAGTTGAGTCCATAAATAGTTATCACCTGACACAGCAATTCCCCTGAGGTCTGTGGAGCGTTTTATCTTTCAGGTCATTGTTTTGGTTTTATGGGCCACAACTTTACTGTTCTGGTTCATTCTCACCACTCTCATCAGCATCATTTCTAGAGACAGCATGCAAAAAAGCAGAAATGCTCTGATGAATCTGCTGTACCTGCCCAGCACTAAATAGCAGACAGGCGAAGTCAGTAACTGGCTGGTGAACATAGTGGAGCATTTAGCAGCTAAAGAGCTCAAGATATTTCCCTCTGTAGACCGAAATAACTAAAAAGGAATATCTGCTAGCAAGCCGTTATCACAGATAGCATGTATGAGTCGTGAGCAGAGAGTGACGTTCAGTTGGAAAACCACTGGTTTTAACCACTTTCTGTTTGGAGAGCCCCACATTGGTTGACTCCTGACAAATTTATATGTAGGTGACACTTTGGGCGATGTGGATCAGACTGTACTGTACGTGAACTGGTACATCATAGGTTGTACCTCGAGGACAGAGGGTTCATATTTAGGCTTCAAAATGTTAAATCAAATTAACCTAAAACTTTTAATAACAAGTGTCACCCTGTTCTTAGTATGATCTATGAATAGTTCAAAGCTTCTAGGTCAACAGTTGCAAGCTGAAATACCTGACACTGTATTAATATGCATATATGTGTGTGAGCTTATCTTGCTATAATCGTGTGGTCTGAAAACTGGTAGCCCGCTATACTTATGGAGTCTTTATGTATTTGTGGGGACCAAAATGCTCAACCCCACAAGTTTAAATGGCTGTTTGAGGGTAAAAGCTTAGTTTTAAGGTTAGAGTTAGAATTGGGTTTAGGTTTAGGTTAGGGGTAGGGCTAGGCATCCAGTTGTGATTATTTAGGTAAGGGTAAGGGGCTAAGGAATGCATTATGTCAGTGACGGGTCGCCACAAATATAGTGAAACAAGGATGTGTGTTTGTCTGTGGTGTGTGTGCATGCGTGCGGGCGAGCGTGCATGTGTGTGTGTGTGTGTGTGTGTGTGTGTGTGTGTGCATGCGTGCGGGCGAGCGTGCATGTGTGTGTGTGTGTGTGTGTGTGTGTGTGTGTGAGAGTGTGTGCGTGTGTGTGTGTGTGTGTGCATGCGCGTGTCTTCTTTCTGCTTTCCTCTCCTTCTGGCTCTAAGCGTTGGATGAGCTGCTGGGACACCAGCATGCCAAGGTGACCTTAAATAAATAACTAAATAACACAAAAATAAACACACACATGCCCACACATACACAAAAAAATACACTCTTACTGACTGACATTGACATCAAAAGTCAATTTATAAGCCAGTATGTCTGTCATCTCTGTTTAAGACTAAATCTTAATACTTCTTTGTAAATCCGATGACGATTATGTATACTCAACCAGGCTTGGTTGTAAAACTATAAATAAACAAAGTGAAACGTAAACCAAAAATGCATAATTTTCCATAACTCATTTTTTCAGATGGTGTTTGCATTGAGGTAGGGTGTATTTGTGATATAGTGTGACTTGGCTTTACACAAAACCTGAAACCTTTGTTGCATGACACTGAAGGTTCTGGTGGATCAGAGAAACATCTGAAAAGACAAACCTTTTTATCCAGAATGTTTGTCTCAGTCACAGCTGAAGACTGGGATAAGGCTCAAATGGGTGATTAGCACCTCAGGCTGCACATAGACATCAACCAACAACTGGGGAGTTGCTGGTTCAATTTCCAGCTCCAACATAAGCACAATAACATCTATAACAGAGTTTAGCAGTGGCTTGAAATTTATGCCCAAGCCTGACCCTGCTTGCTTTCCCAAGAGAAAGCCAGGAACCTGATGAAACGGCTTCTCCAGGATTGGTAGGATGTGGTACTGCATATATTTAGTTAAGGGGATGAAGGATCTTATACTTAAGTAAAAGTGGGAATACTACAGAACAAATATACTCCATTTCAAGTAAGATTTCAAAAAAGAAAATTCACCAAAGTATATAGTAATATTAATAAATTAGCCCAAACAAGGCCGGAATTTTTCAAGTCTTTTTTCAAGTCCAATCCTGTCTGTTGCAGGTTATAGACCTCAAACTTATGGTGTTGAACAGCCCTAACAGGGTTACCTTGAAAACCTTGTAGACCTCGAAGAGATGAATGTTTCTGCTATGTGTGATTAAGGAGTTTAATGTATATGAAAAGACAAACTTTGGTTTTACAAAATGTCATGAAAAGTTATTATTTACTTTTTCTCCTTTCATACTCATGATTGATTCCAGAGAACAGTCTGTGGAGATTTTCATGGTCTCAGACACAAGATAATAAGTTTATCTTTCCAATGAATCACCTTCTGGAATTTAAAAATGGACGCTGATCGAGTCGCTCCCATTGAGAGAAAACAAAAAGTACTGTGCTCGATTTAAGATGGCTTCCCTTTATGTCTCTTGGTAGGGGGTGCGATGGAGGAAGTGAGAGAAAAAGTTAAACACAGAGACAGACGGAGGAAGAGCGTAGAGGAAGAGAGAGAGAGAGAGAGAGAGAGCGAGAGAGAGGAGCCTGAAAGGGAAAAGGGAGAAGACAGAAAAAGGAGATGTGCCGGGGCGTCTCAGGCAGAACTGGGCCAATGAGCACAACCCTGGAAGAACAGAGAGGAGAAAAAATAAAAGACTGGCCTGGAAACAGGGAGAGAGAGTGAAAAAGTGAGGCATGACAGAAGGAGAGGAGAGGCTCAAATAAAATCACTTCTGTGAGCTCACAGATAGTGAAGAACAGTTGGACGAATGATGCCTTCAGACGAATAAACCAAATAAGATGGTCTGGAAATTTGTTTGTGAACAGCCAGTTGACTCTCTGTTTATGACACCACTCCACTTTAACACATAATGATAAGCATAATATGCATTTTATAGTCTAACCTCTCATATTGAGGACAAAAGGTAATTCCAGTGTATTTTAACTTTGATCCTATTTTTGTAGTTCTGCCCACTGTCCCTGTTCAACCCTGTCTCCTAGAAATGATGTTTATGTACAACTAATTTGGGGCAGCACAGTGGTGCAGCAGTTAGCACTGTTGCACTCCTAGAAAGTTCTGGGTTCGAACCTTCTGGGCAGCCGGGGCCTTTCTGTGTGGAGTTTGTTCTCCCTGTGCCTATGTGGGTTTCCTCCAGGTACTCCAGCTTCCTCCACCAGTCCAAAGACATGCAGGTTAGATTCACTGGTGACTCTAAATTGTTGCAGGTGGGAATGCTATTGTGAATGGTTGACGGTCTCTATAAGTCAGTCCTGGCGATCTGTGAAGTGTCTACCATGCCTCTCGCCTAGTGTCAGCTGGGCTTCGCCCCCCCGCGACCCTCAAAGGATAAGCGGTATAGCTAACAAGTGGATGGATGGATAAGTAAAACTAATATTGCTTCAAAGCAGTATGAGAAGAAGTGTGGATAAAATGTGGAGGAAACATAATTGCAATAGGATTATGTTTTCCTTTAATATAACTAGAATATGTTATTAATGTGTGTATTTGGCAAGTCACATGCGTTGGATGCTTTTTTTACCTAGCCACGGACGGGATTCAGGATGTGAGCCCGTGTCTCTGGTGTGACAATCGTTTGCCTTGTACACCTCTCCTGCCATTTACCCCAACACCTCCTGGTAAAGCTGCTGTTGTTAATAAATGTAGCATATTAATTAAAAAAAAAAAAAACTTTCCTTTAAAAGTAATGCAGCCAGTGTTTAAGTTTGTTTCAACAATGTAACAGTTTTCTATTAACATAATTTCTAGGAGACAGGGTTGCTCAGTTGATTATAATATTGTACTCAACAACCTACTTGCTGAGATCAGGGAAAGAAAGAATAAGTAAAATGTAGCAGTCACACAATCAAAACTGTTGTAACCAAACCTCGGAGTTTGGTTACAATCTGGAAACCGTTGACCTTAATCTGGAAGACAACGGTGAAGGGTAAAATTATTACTTAGGCTGTTGGTTGTAAACATCCATCACAGTTTTGTCACCAACGTCTTGGCTCACTTTTGACCTTGCTCTAGTTCTATGGGCTGTTTTCCTGCGTAATGAGACATTAAATCCAGTTGTTCCTAACTTTTTTGGCATTTGACCCTTTAAAATAAAGCTAAGTCCAATTAAAACCCTGTATCGTCCCTTGCAGTCTCCCACTTATGAGCAGTTCAACCAGAGTGATGATTTTCTTTGTCTTATTTGAATTACTTTTAGACTCCTGAATAATTAAAATACAGTGTTGGAGTTTCCCCATTGGTCATTTCTCTTTCAAAATGATTTAGAATTAACAAGTGTTAAGGAAAACTAGGCACCTTTGTTACTTGATTGACTGACTTTTCAGACCCCTTCAGTAACTTAATTTAGTAACTAAATCTAGCAACTTTTTGGACAAACCTTAGCTACTTTCCTTAGAAGAGGGTCACCATTACTGACCCATGAACAGAAGGTCGGGCTTTACCTCCGCAAGCATACCTCTATGTGCTGACTGCACAGCAGCTGACGTGAATGAGCTTCGAGCTTTCTCTCTGAGTTATCATTTTACAAGTAAATATAGCTGAAATCACAGCACAGCAGTTGTCTTTAACTTATGTGTATGGTGATTTTGTCAGGTGAGATCGTGGTTATAAAATCAGGATTTTAGCAGTGCAGAGTGGCAGCTTGGAAATGGTTTGATTCTCCCAATCCATCAGTCTATAAACCCAACTAAATTCAATTTACAATAATTTATAAAAGAAAAAAGCAGAAAATACTCAAATTCGAAAAGCTGAAAACAACAAATATTTGGCATTTTTTGCTTGATAAAGGACTTAATTAGTCAATTAAGAGAACTGTTGACATATGTTGACCCTGTACTGTAGAAAATCTCTGCACTAACCCAGATGTATGTTCCTGTCTGATAGCACGAGTCTCTGTTTCTGGCTCTCTGTCACGCAGCCCTTCTCCGTCTGGCTGCTTGTTTATCTGTCTTTATTGCATACTATTTATACATCCCACTGTTTGTCTGTCTAACTTTTCAGTCTGTCATTTGTTGGTTTTTGTCCCTGAGTTCTGTGGGTCCTAAACTTTTCCAGTACAGAGTGAGAATTGGTACCTTTTGTCATTTGGGAACATTTATTTCAGGTCTTTCTGTGGCTGGAGTCTCTGTTTGGGTAACAATGGTTTGACCCATTTGGTGCATTTGTGTATTTGTTCATTCATGCATCTGGGCATAATTGATTCCCACATTTTGGTTGCAGGTGAATTGTCAGCTGTTTTGCGTTTTGTCATGTCAGTCGATTGTTATTTTTAGTGTCGGTGATGTAAGGGTCATTGAGTTTTACAGACATGCCACCTGGAGCCACAGTGGCAGCAGACTGGACTGGCTGAGAGTGTGAAAATGCCATGATTCAACAATGTTAGTTTGTTATTCTTTGAGTACTTGTCGTCACCAGGAAAAAGAAAGCACTGGTCATTTGTTAAAAATACTTAAAATGACTTTGGTGTTGTTTTCCTGACAGTTTTATCTCTGACTTGTCTGAGTAATATCCTCTGTAGCAAAGGTGGAAGTAGGAAGCATTGTTATACAGCTGTAAAACTTCTTAGACAAGTTGGTGAAGGTGGACGTTGGGCATACAAAGCCTATGGCCCCAAGAGTTACTTAAATGTCAATCATGACATTAGCCAAATAGTTTTAGTTACCTAAACTTGACCAGACCTTATTCCCGGGGTAACAGATCAGAGAATGATCATATGGGATGTATAATTTTGTCATGCTGATTGTCCATTGTGTAAATTTACTGTGTTGCACTACTGCATGTCTGTCCGTTGAAGAGTTTTTTTGTTGAGGTACACCAAGGGGGTTGTATGCAGTGCAGATTTTGAAGCCCCTCGAGGGCTTGATTTGTGGTTTGAGATATTGAGCAATATAATTAAAATGCCTTGACCAGGAACTTATTTTGTAGCTACAATCATCATGTTTATATTTTTTTATGACACTTGAAATATATTCTTGTGAAACTGATTCTGTCTACATTGACATTATCCACTATTTTGACAAATTTACTCACAACAGGCAGGATCTATTTCCATTGTCCACTGAGGAACCATTTGGACGCTATTCCTAAAAAAATCTAAAACATTTTGTTGAATGACACGTCTTCTTTCTTCCTTTACTGAAAAAGTCAAGTAAAATGATTTCGCTTCATTCTAGTGCCCCAGGGAAACTCATTGCTGTGGGTGTGTCTTTGCTTGCAAGCTAGTGAGAAGCTTGCTTGTTAGCTTACATTTTAGAAATAGGCAACACAATGCTTTCTCCAACAGTTAATGGGATATTATGCCAAGTACTTAACTTTGTTTGTATCTGTTATCTTGGGAGGGATAAAAAAGGGATTCCCGGAAACTGTAATATTAATCATCTCTTCCACAGACATTTTCCCATGGCGAGTAAAGACTAAACTTTGTTTTCCACCACTGCATCAAGTTTTTCTTTCTTTTTTTGTAAATCATTACAGAGCTTTCAGATATATTTAAACTTTTCAACCCATCACTGATGACTCTTGTGCTGCTTGCTATGGCATAGTACTTTAGGAGGCGATTCATTTCTGATCTGAGTGGTAATGAATAGCGACTAACCATGCTTCATTTTATGCTCCTTTCAGTGGATCAGAAAAAATCAAATAAAATCAAATTTTTGTTGCCTCATAACAAGAGGGTCAAGAATTTTGATGTTTTTCGCTGGACCACAACAGCGGGGCCAGCCCTATAATCGCATATGTTGCTGACTGACTGATCATAATTATACCATTGGTCAGCCGAATGCCATATGACTGAGTTGGATTTCCCGATTGGCCGTTGCTCTTTCAAAATGATTTGGCCTAAACCCTTTCTTTTAGGGGGCGTTTACAGCCTGCAGTGTTGCCATTGCCAACAAAGTACATTTGAAGTGAGCTGAACTGGTGGATGGATTTTAGCAATGCAGCAGCTTGGAAATGGCTTGGAAGTTAACATGTAGCCAAATATCAGCCACTATTTCATACTTGTTCCATTGTCTGACTACTGAAACAGAAAAATGTGTAAATGAGAACAACTTTATTGGGTATTCTGTCAATCAACTAACTTATTGTTGCTGCAGTAAAGACATGCAGATTAGGTAAAATGGTGACTGTAGGTGTGAATGTGAGTGAGAATGTTTTGATCTATATACATTAGCCCATATATATCAACCCTGTGATATACTGGAGACCGGTGCAGGGTGTATCCTGCCTCTCTCCAAAATGAGCTGTGAGAGGCTCCAGACCAGGAGCGTAGGTGTAGGTGTGGGATGGATGGACTACTGGACAGATGTTGCTACATATTTGTTAAACTGGCAGCAAAGTACATTAGTTGTCAAAGCTAATAAAGACATATTAAGTATGCACAAAGATGCACAAAAAAGGGAAAAGTTTGATATTTATTAATTTATTCACTCTCTTTATGTCCTTGTTCTTTGTTAATGTGACATGTGGCTGGAGGATATCCCAGATTGCATTGGCTGTGAGGCTACAAAGACCCCTCCGGATGTCAAACTTATTATATACCTAAATTATCCAAATCCATCATTCCCCTAGAGATACCCTTGTACTTAAACCATTTTTTCTAATCATTCCAGTGCATGCCAAATGACACTTGACAACATTTTAATGTAGTATATTTCTGCTGATCACTGGTAGAAGCCTGGAGTTTCTACCAGGACATTTGTAAATGATTAAGTTCCTGGCTCAGAACAAAAGACAAATAAATCTAACTGTGTGTTTGTATGCCTGTGCTGGTGCAGGTAACTGCTGTAAGTGGCTATTTAATGAATGTAAAAAAGACAGAACAAGCTGTTCCTGGCTGCTAGTTAGCTAACTGCCTCCCACATATACAGTCTCTCTCTCTCTCACACGCACACACTGACACACTGCTCAGGGATTTGCTTGACAATGTGGAGCACTCGGATGTAAAACAGGATCTTCCATTTTCTTTCGCTATCCCTGTTGCAAGTAATCATAAACATTATGAGTGTGCGTGTGTGTGTGTGTGTGTGTGTGTGTCAGTTATTGTCATTGATTTATATTTATGTGGGAATTTTACTGAATGTGTGTGTGTGTGTTTCACATGTGCTCATGTGTGTCAGTGTGTGACTGTTTAATTGAGAACGAGTGAGCCTGGGGTAAGCTCTGCAGAGTGCAGCATTCACAGCTTTTCATGAAAAAAAAAAAAAAAAACTCTCAGAAAGGGAGAAAAAGACAGACGTGGAGAATCTGCTCTAAAGCTCTTGTTCAGGTGCTATAAAGGTATCTGATATATTAGAGTCCATGTAAAGCGTCGCCAAATGTGGAGTGATCACCCACTGAGTGCAGCATGTTCTGCTTTATGACAGGGAGAGAGAGAGAGGGAGAGTGAGTAAAAATACACCCAGCTCTTTGGAGACTGTCTCTATGGCAGCGGTTACTATGGTGACAGCAAGACTGCACGTGAAGTGATGGCTGTCATGGGACCCCGGGGAATTCACCCTGTAGAGCTGCTGGAGGAGACACACATACATGCACACACATTCATATTTCCATCATTTCAGTGGACATTACATTAATTTCCTGGAGAATTACACTAACCCTGACCATTACCACTGCTTGTGTAACCATAAACTTAAAAGTCTTAAAGTCTTCACTCTAATGAATGATTTAAATGAGTAATACAAGAACACACACACATACACACACACAAACTTGAAAAACCAGAAATACTAGCGGCAGGCGTACCGTAACTTTGTCACCATGGTAGCAATAAGAAATACACAGTTAGGCTTTAGGCTTGGTTAGGTTTAGGCACAAAAACTACTTAGTTAGGTTTTGGAAAATATAGTGGTTTGGGTTAAAATAAGTATATTCTTAAGGTTAGAGGACTTTCGTTGTCATGGTTACACTAATGAAAATAGAGTTAAGGTTGTGGAACAGTCATGGTTATAATAAACAATGCTGGTTTCACAAGGGATACAAACTGTAGGTCTCCTGTGTGATAGTCCTGTATTTTGTGGGCTCATCCATCCACCCATACCTCCTCCTCACACAGACTTGACTACTTTTTACCTGACCCACTAGAGGTCAGCTAATTCAGGTGATGTTGGAGGTCGCCTAATAATAAAAACGTAACCATGGGTCATAATGCAGAGACAACCTATGGACTTGTTTTTCCTATGATATGTGCGTCTATGACAGGGACCATTTAACACAATTAGTACTTCTACTTTTGTTGCTTAAGTACATTTTGCTGATAATATTTCTGTACTTTTACTTACTTAGGATTTTCAGAGTAGAACATTGTGGTATAACTACTTACTTACTTAAGAATCTGAATACCTCCAATACATCTTGCTAATCTGGAAACGTGTGCATGTGTGTGAGCAGCTACATATGTGTGTGTGTGTGTGTGTGTGTGTGCGTGCGTGCGTGCGTGCGTGCGTGCGTGTGTGTGTAGTATGTGTAGGTGGGTGTGTGTTGCAGCAGCAATTTTTTCAAAATTTGTCACTACTCACCTATTTGTTTTTTTTGTCAGACTCATGGTGCTGGTGCTAAATTATTTAAACGTGTATGTTGGGGGCTTGCACATGTAGTGTTGCCTCTGCAGAGTCAGTCTGCTCTGTCATGCTGTTTCCATAGCAGCAGCGAGAGCCAACGCAGCCAACCACGCTCACTTCCTCGTTTCACCCTATTGGTGCCGACTTGCGCTGAACACTCTTCCTACTTTTTTCTTTTTTGGCTACTGACTTTGGCTCCCCAGGAGTCTGGACAGGAGTGGATACACTTCAGTGTCCCCCTTACATTCATTCATTCAACCAGAGGACTAGAAACACAACAGAAACAAGAAAAAAAGCAACAGTTTTTAAAGTTAGGTCTCTTTTCTTCCCCAAAACATGATAATAATGACAGAACATGAGGGGAGTATAAGATTTTAAAAGCCTTTGTGCTGGTACACTGTGTTAAAGTGGTCATCTTGCAGCATTTTTTGGTCTTTTGTCTTATTTTCGTATCTTTCGGTATGAAATCAATAAATTTGAGAAGTCTCAGCAGCTCTACATTCTGTTTTCTCTTTGTCCATATTCTCATTTTTCCCACCATAAATTCAGTCCTTGGGGGTGTCTGTGACCTGATGGTGACTGCCCACAGTCAGCGCTCACTGTTGCCCACGTAAACAATCTCCCATTTGCTTCTAATATTTGTCATTGTCCCTGCTGTTGTAGCACTTGCTTAATTCTGATGGGTAACATCAGCTCTAATCTCTCTCTCTCTCTGCTCTCTTGACAAAAAAGATGTTATTTTTAGTCTACTCTGTCTTTGCATATTTAAGCTCTTACATCAATAGACTGTGAGGGCATAATCAAGTAGCTGCAGTGTGAGCAGCTAACAAAAACAGATTGTTTAGCAGACTGTGTGCTGATATTTATGCTATCGATTTTGCCAGATCACTAACCCCCAGAATAACTTTTCAGTGCTTTTATATTGAATCACTTTGGATGCTCTCAAAATATGTTCTTTAATTATTCAGAGTTACTTCACCACATGTCAGTGGTAAAAAAGAAATGTTGTAGCTTATGTGACTTATCATCATTGGTGGACAGAAACAAATAGACTTTATGACTGGACTTACCCACAGGAAAATGAAATCAAGCAAAGCTAAGCCTTGACAGAATTTAAAAAAATACATGATATAAGGTAAAATAAAAAGGTTCTTAACAAACTGTAATCTCTGGTTCTGCAGTCATAGAATAGTAGATGGTTGTATCAGTTCGGGTCAGTGCTGCTGGCTTATTTGGGACATTATACTGGGCCATCTGGCTCTTGGCTGTGATGTCAAGCGGTTGATTAGTAGATGCAGTAAGCATTAAACCAATTTGCACACCTTTGGTAGTCATGTAGCTTTCAGCCAAGTTAATGCAGGGTGCCTGCTTACTCAGCGAATGAGAAGATGGGTAATGCTACCTCTGATGTGTAACTGTGACAGAGCATATCACCTGATGTGTGCACTTTGCTGGTTCGATAGATCACAGAAACCAAATATTTGAGAGGAAGTTATTGTTGGCTGAAATATTAAAAGTTTTCGTACATACCAAAGATTTAGGATATGTACTACACACTAAAACAAATGGAATATACAGTAGTTTTGTAAAGTAACATCTGGTGTCACAGTACATAGTTTCCTTTGCCTTGTCTAAGCATCTTGCGTGCAGGATCTGACAGAGATTATACAGAGCAGAAAGATGTGTTGTGACCTGTAAACATGCTGTGTTGTATTTTGTTCCAGGCCTGGAGACTGTTAACATGGACTGTTGATGATGTTGAGCTTGTTCCATACCTATATACCGATATACTGTGTGTGTATAGGAATAAGAATTCTTCCAAATAGCCTGCTAAGAAGTTTTCCAGAAAGAACCATATAATTTTATAATTTGAAACTAATTATGAGTAAAAAATATAGCGATCACTTGGTATAGTTCTAGTCATTTCTAAATGTTCAGCTAGCACAACATTGAGACTTATTCAGAGGTTAGCAGGTGGAGTACACATGCAAAATACATGCAATTCAGTAAAAGTGAATAATAAAGTTTCCAGTAGTAGATGAAGGAGTGATAAATATTAGAGAAATTATTTGTCAGGTCTCTGAACTTTGTTTCCATTCTTCCTGTTATTGTTAGGAAACCACATGGTTCTCTCCAGGAAAAGTTCAAGAAATTATTAGGAAATAACAAAACTGTAAAACAAAGCATTACTGATTTTCTTTTTACCGAAATCTTGATCTTTCAAAAAGTCATCATCAAAGCAATTATCACAACCTGATAAAAACACTTTTCCCTCTTTTCCAGTAATCTGCCTGAAACAGAACTACTCTCTCTACATTTTGGAACTTCATCTCCTCTGGTTTTTCCTTTGTCTTTCAATAGGGCCTAATCATGAGTTTTATAGATGTTGTGAAAGTGTGTAAGTGAAAAGAGCTCTTGGCTATATTTGCATTTCATTGCATGCAAAATTTTGTCTGTTTCAATTCGTCTTAATTTCAGTCTCTAACTCCTGTCTCTGAACAGCTCAAGAAAATGACTTAACATAATGCACACAAGTCATTGAGAAAGAAGATTTTTAAACTGTTTACAATGTTGCTATGCTTATTAGTTAATTATTATTTTATTATATTTTGATTATTATATTATTATTAGTTGATATCTTGTCACACATCAACAACAAGATAATGAAATGAAATTTTTCCATGTGGCCCACTCGTAGTTTTAGTGCTTGGCCTTGTTTAGTGTCTGAGTTGGAGGTTGCCCTGCTGGCATAAGGGAAAGGAAAATACAGGATGTTTTATGCTTTTATGAACTGTGTAATCCCCACTCTTAAATCCCACCTGTTTCCCCGAGCTAAACAAACCCTGGGTTACCTTTAGCTCTAAACACCAGGGGTTAAACAGGAACCAGTGGTCCAAGGTGAGAGCAACATGAAAACTGCCGGGTTTACACATACTGTAGACAAACAGTAAATCCTGGCTCGCCTCATTACACCCGCTTTGACCGTGACTGTGGATAAGGATGTATTGATTTTAATGGTCCAACCCTTTTAGATAAACAGTCCTGGAGGATCTGCAGTCTTTTTCTTTTTTTTTCTTTTTTTATCAGATTTCACTAGGCTTGCGACAAACTAGAGAAGATAACATAGTGTCCTCACAATGCTCAAGATCACTCTGTCTGTCATCCAAATTCATCTGGTCTCACTGTGCAGCTGGACATGTGTGTGTTTATAGACAGATAAAGCTGCAGGTCTTATCTCTGAGACTCCTGGTGTCCCTCTTTCTTCTCTATGCACCTTATTTTCATGTTCTCTCCCTCCTTTTCTCCTCGTCATCACCCTTTTGACTTTATACCACAATTAACTCTTCATCATCTCCCTTTATACTCCATTTCTCCTCTCAACATCACTGCTGGCTTTAGCTCATCCATATCAAACAGGAAATTGAGACAGCAGTCCGATAACTGAAAATTCACTCTTTGTTCTGTCTGAAAGGGGTGGCATTAAAACGTTTTTATTTGTCAGTAGATTGAGTGTAGTAAGCGTTTGGGTTTGAAATGATAAAGCGGAATGATAAATCCTCACTCAAGGATTTTAATACCCATGGTTAGCCTACTTATGCCATTCAGCCGCTAGCCCTTTAAATGGAGTCATGTAATGGAGTGATGGAGTGATGTTGTCGCAGAATTACAAAGGATTCAGTCTAATTATATGGCTCTGGCTTGTTGTTTGAAGAGAGAGAGAGAGAGAGAGTGTGCATGCGTGAGAGTTGAGCCTCAGCCTGCTGTGAGCTGGGTAACTGCTGGTTGGCGGGGAAAGAGAGAGAGAGAGAGAGTGTGCATGCGTGAGAGTTGAGCCTCAGCCTGCTGTGAGCTGGGTAACTGCTGGTTGGCGGGGAACGGCTGTATTACCCATCTGCCCTGGGTTTTTACACCTGCCTGGCAGCAAAAAGCACAGACATTTGAAGCTCTCTAACTAATGTTGGTCCTACATCATCCCTGCCTTAAAGGATAGGTTCACATTTCTTTAGGTCTATTTTTAAAAACCACTCACAGGCCCATGTGTCCTGCAACAGTTGCTCTAATTTCTTCAGTGTTCTGGTGCCAGTAACCACAGCCATTTACCGAAGAAGAACAAAGAGGCTCTGTGTGAGGAGTCCTTTACTTTTTAAAGTTTACAGGTAAACCTGTACTTAAGATAGATTCACCAGTGAGTTAACGGTTACCTTTAAAAAAGTTAAAAAATCCTTTGCTGGGTTTGAGCAATAATTGTTCATAGTTTTTTAATCCTAAACAGCCAACAGAAAGAGGTGTTGGATGTCGAGATCGAACTGTAGTATCAGATAGTCAATACAGTTATTTGTACAAAGACAGTACAGTATATGCAAGGCACTGTGAGTTGAAGGGCACTCTGAGGTTTCATTTTTTAATGTACCTCACCTCTGATCGTTGGTGTTGCTGTAAGTGATGTAGTAACAGTGCGAAGGAGACTGGCATTAGGTAAATCAGAAACTATGCATTTACCATTTGATCCAAGAAAATCACCACACAGGAAATGTAATTGTTCATTGTTGGTTTCTTGATTATTTTGAAACTGAAAGCTGTGGATTAATGACGTATTGGTTCACTCTGTAACATTTGCAGGGTTGTGGATTTCTAGAGCTAATCCTGGCTCCAAATGTGCGAGAGGCAGGATACACCATGGACAGGTTGCCAGTCAATCACAGGGCTGTTTGCCAAATCATAGAGCTCTACTGATGAGCTGATAAGGCAGATCAGTGTCAGTTTAGCACTGATGTGTGCAGAGTCATATAAACACTGTCAGTTACACCCTCAGACAGATTAACTCTCACAAAGTTTCCCTGCACATTATGAATTCTTTGCAGTAGGTTTTTTGTTCTTTTGTTCATCTCTTTATTGCACTACTCATCAGAAGCAGTGAAATCTGTCAACATTAATGAATGCAGCTCACATGGCTGTGATCAAAAAATGATTGCAAAACATTTTAGAGAAAATCCCACACATGAATTTTAATGCCAGTTTCATAGTTAATCTCTGAAGCAGAAACATATTTGATGCTAGTTTTATATTTCAGACCCTTTGTTATCTTTTAGTGATCAAACGAACAATGGTCTCTACAGAGATACAATGAAATGAATAAAGACTGGCAGCAGATGATGGAGATATAATGAGCCTTTTGATATGCATGAGTGGCAGACCCCCTGAAATTAATCTATCATCTCTCCTCTTCTTACCTCTATAGTGCAGTGTCTGGAAATGACCACTAAACGGAAGCTGATTGGCCGGCTGGTGCCGTGCCGTTGTTTCCGTGGTGAAGAGGAAGTGATCTCAGTGTTGGACTACTCCCACTGCAGCCTGCAGCAGGTCCCCAAAGAAATCTTCAGCTTCGAGAGAACTCTGGAGGAGCTCTACCTAGACGCCAACCAGATTGAGGAACTACCCAAGGTAACACATGACCGCATGCTTCCTGCTGTCTCTCCTCTGATTTTAACCTCTAACCCCTTTTACATTATTTCTACCCTCTAAGTTCTTCCTGTGAGATATAATTTTAATCATGTGAGCCTGATATATGCAAAATCTTAGAGGAAATCCTGGCCTTGTGATTCGTCTTCACCTAGTTGTAGGAAGAAGTGATATACATCTCATGCATAAAAAGATCAATTTAATAGCTCTGTGAAAGAGCTTTTGATCATACCACATGATCTTCATCTGTGGTTTTATGAGTCCACCCATCTGTTCCATTCTTGTGAACGCAATAACTAAGGATTGTGAGGGAATTTGGTGCAAACTTTTGTACCAAACACATTTGGTGCAAACATTCACCATTGTTAAGTTTTTCCTAATTGATCCTGGTATCTAAAAATAGAGGCTGTTATATGTGTACAGATTTTAAAGGGATACATGAGTAAAAATTCCCTTGATTGGATCGCTTGGTTTATCGACATTGACAACAGAAAAATAGAGTCAAGAGATCAAGACCATCAGTATTGTTTCTCTGGTAAGTTTATATACTACATACACACATTTAGCAGTTTATGAAGCACACCTAACTAATGCTGATGTGCTCTAATACAGGAGCTCTGCAATGAGTCCTACCTTCATGATAGTTATAATGCTCAGTTTTTATTGAAACTATTTCTAGAGAGGTGTTGATTCAACTGTCTGGTCATTTCAGAGGATGTAGTTTGCGGTGCTGTTGACTCGTATTGCTATACAAACAGGGTCTTTCTATTATTATTTCTGCCCCTGTTATACTAATGAATATTATAGCCTTCATTAAGGTAGGATTTTTTGTAGGACTGTTAGAACTTTTAGCAAGGTGGACCTGATAAACTGGCAACTGGGTGTATATCATGACAACAGTGAGTGACAGGAATCTGGAGAAACTGGAAAATGGAGTGAGAGAGAAGGTCAATTCCGGCCACGGCAGGGCCACATTGCACATTGTTGCATCCTAGACGTTCTAAGCCTGTCAGAGAAACTCCATGTGGACAATGATGAGACAAAATGCCCTTACGATATTTCAAGGAGAATTACAGGTGCTGTTTATAGGAAGGCTGTCTCATTTTATTGATATCCTGTCCTGGTTTAAATGACAGAGATGTTGAATTGGATTTCTAAATATAGCCTGCATGAATGGACACAGCTTAATAGGGTGGTGTAAGTGGCAGGCCAAACTTGCATTCAACTGACAAAAAAAATCTGCTCAGCCTTGATACTGTATATGTATGTGTGTGCCAAGATTGTGTAAGAGCTATTGAGGCTGCCAGAGTGATTGGCCTTCATGTAAGTGGGCTGGAGAGCTCCTTAAGTGTGCGTGTTTGAAAGTGATTGTGTGTTTAAGTATAGTGGTCTGGCCTGACCTGTGGGCACAGAGCAGCCCTGCCCTTGTTTAGCTCTATGCAGCTGTTTGCCCCCTGTGCTCTTTGGATTTTGTTTTTGATAAATGTCTGCCTGGAATCCATTTCATTGAAAGACATGCAAGGTAGACGACTTGGACTCTACAGTGCCTATGGGAATTAACGTGAGTGAGCATATGCTTGTTGTAATTATGAGAGAACTTCACATTAGAAAATTGGATTTTTGTGGACAAATCACATTCAGTGGATGAAGTCTGGGTAACACTTGGCATGAGATGTTTACACCGCCCTGAGTGCAACTTACAACCTACAGTACAGATAACACATGGGTTCTGTGGAAATCATAGCATACGCTGTAAGTGACTTTCTACCTAATATAAACTTTAAAATGAGATAAGGAAACTCTGACAAAGAAAAGCAGTGGCTTTTTCATGTTTTCTGGCAGGCAGGATATCATCAGCATTCATCCTGTGCAGATGCCATGCCACCTACTGTGTAACACTGAGGATGTAATTTAGCTGATCTGCTCAGAGGGCACCAAAAGTGATTCATATTCTTATTGTGACACCACTTCCCCAGGTGATGTTCCACCTGTGCTGACAAGATTGTCATATTAAGGAGCTCTCAGTTTAGTTAATATATTTCAGTCTTTCTCTCTCTAAAGGGAAAAGTAAAAGTAACACTATCCTGTTGAATGACATTCATTTGAAATTTGTGTGTATATGTGGTTGGTCATGATATAATGTAAATTGATGTTTTTGTGATTTAACTAGTTAGTTAGTTAATTAGTTCAGTGTTTTGATCTTTGTGAACTAAGCAATGAACCATTACATGATGGTTGGGTCAATGAGCTGCTATGCACTTATAGAGGAGTAGGGCTTTAAAGTACAAGGAAGGTTTTGTACTAGGATTTATTTACAATAGATAATTAGATTGTTGTGGATGCAGACATCAGCTGTGAGACAAAGCAGACACAGCACTTTGCTGAAGTTCATACAAAAACCCATAACTGAAAAATGGCCAAACATTTCACTGACAATACATGAAAATGATCTCATCTATGCCTGGTGACAATTGTACAGCAGTTTTTCATATATTATATTTTTTCATATACATTGTGAACAAATTTTTAAATACATTTCTGTCGAGGCTGAGCTGGCAAAAATTACACTACATATAAAAAGTCACATGACAATATCCTAAATAAGGAGGTGTAAATGAATGTGGATGCACAAATTAGTCATAGTCAAATCAATAGTCAATTTCCCTCTTGATCTTGGATTTGTGAAACTGAGCAACTGAAAGCTTTGTAAAAAGCTAGTAATTGGACCTTGAGTTTATTCCTGTTTCCTGAAGAATCTGACTGGGAAAGCTTTAAGAACTTAATGTCTGTGCTTCTGCTGTGTTTTGATATTTACAGATTTTCTGAATTCTCAGCACTTTTCTTTGCTTTCACTCTTGTATGTTTTGTGGCATTTGCAGTATTTTTCAATTTAGGGCACATTTCTCTGAATGCTGTTGCTTTCGCTCTAGTATGTGTTTTATCCCTTTGGGCCATCGTATGGAGGAGATTAATTCTGCATTATTCATAGAAAAAGGCGGCTAAAATTGCACTGCTTTTCCACAACATTAAGTCGCGCAAGCCTCCAGCGGATTTCCTTGCTCCCTGTCCTTTTGTACCTTTCTGTTAAAGGTCTGTGTGAATTTGCCAACAGATTATAATATTCCTTTGTTTTCCCTCTGTGTTCCCATAGCAACTCTTCAACTGCCAGGCCTTGAAGAAGCTGAGCATGCCTGATAACGACCTGTCCAACCTGCCCACCACCATTGCCAGCCTGGTTAACCTCAAAGAGCTGGACATCAGTAAAAATGGTAATCCAACTGGAACAAACCTGAAACAGCTAAGCAAAGTAAAAGTTCACTGCAAACTTACCAGCCTTCTCAGCTGCTGATTGCAATGATAGACATATTAGGGAAGATGATAATCTCCATGTACATTAGCATAAAATTTGAATTACAATCAGATATAATGTATGGAGCTGAGTGGAAACGAGGGCAGCATTTATGAGTTTTCTTGCAGATCTAGAATAGCTGAGGAAGCCCAGAATAAAACCTCACAATCACAATAATCTCACAACCAGAGAGTTTAACCAATGATGACTTTTCACATTATTTTGTGAAATGACTTTTCACATTATTTTTATATCAATCGACTAATCAGTTCATCATATTGTATCACCACATTTCTTTTTCCCTCTCTCTATGTCCCTCTAACAGGTATCCAGGAGTTTCCAGACAATATAAAATGCTGTAAAGGTCTGTCTGTGGTGGAGGCCAGTGTCAACCCTATCACCAAGTAAGACACTAACACACACCATGTAGTAACACAACTCATTAATATCACTGCAGAGTTGAAGCTCTAGTGAAGGTTGATAGTAGCAAACAATATTTGCAGGACTGAATAGAGCTAACCAAAAAAAAAAAAGAAAAAAGAAAAATGTATGTAATATATTAAAAAATTATTGTTTTCACAAGCATTTTCTATTGAAAGTAAAAAAAAACTGTGTTCCAAACAGTTCCAAGTTTGGATGATGGCAGTGGTGTTATCAACCAGCTTGAATGAAGCTGGACTCAGTTCATGATCTAATAGACTCTTTGATGCATTTGTGTGTGTGTTGCTGATGTGTTCATAGCTTCACAGAGGAGCTAAATATTTTATAAGAGTTGGCTGCATCCACAGACTCTACACTAACATACAAACATATGTATGTATATATATATATATATATATCCCTGTGTTCATATCCTTTTGGCTTGATCTGCAACACAAGATATAAAGGCAGTACTACAGTGAAGTGCCAGTGTTTACTTTTCTGCTGTGTAGCTACTGGAGCATCAGGTGTAATGTTAGTAATTGTTGTTTTCCTATTGACGGTGTAATGTCCATGAAGCGCTACTAGACTCAACCACACAGTGTACTGCAGACAGAAATGCCTCTTTTACTTTGTGTGTGTGTGTGTGTGTGTGTGTGTGTGTGTGTGTGTGGGTGTGTGTGTGTGTGTAAGAGATGAGTCATCTGCAGGCTAACAGCAGCTAGCTGTTTCTGGAGAGGTTGTTATGGGAACATTGTCCATGTTTCTATTCCACTGAGGCCCTTCAAGGACACACACTTTCTTTTTCCTTTTTCGCTTTCTTATTCCTCTTTTGTATATATTTTTTCTTTCTTTCTTTCTTTCTTTCTTTCTTTTTTCTTTCTGTCTTTCTCTCTTTCTCTCTCTCTCTCTCCCTCTCTTCCAGACTCCCAGATGGTTTTACGCAGCTCCTGAATCTGACCCAGCTCTTCTTAAACGATGCCTTCCTTGAGTATCTGCCGGCTAACTTTGGCAGGTAAACTGATGCATTAATGCGTCTTCCCTTGTGAGGGCATATGTGAGCATGGGTGTCATTGTGTTGGACAGGTTGTTTTTACATATTACAGGCACCACAGTGCCTTATTCAGTGCCTCTTTTGTGAAAGAACCTTTATGAGAAAAATTTGCGGAGTAATTTTTACTCATCAAACATTACAAATCAATAGTTACGAGATCATTATTGTCACCGAACAGGAAACAGGTGTGACACTGTTTTTGGAGTTTTAATGAATTAAATGGGGCCTGTTTTTCCTCGTTTTCTGTTATGTGGCCTTCCTTGACATTCCTAGTTTGCAACATTTGTTGCATTTTATAGAGAGACTTAATACAGAAAGTTAAGCTTTGGTTTTTGTGCCTTCTGTTTTTCAGACTCTCCAAACTACGGATCCTTGAGCTGAGAGAGAACCACCTGAAAACCATGCCAAAGTAAGACAAAGCGCCATATGTGTCTGTGGGTGTTTGTGCATACAAATGTGTCAGAAATAAAGGGTTGCAACACACACGCATATCCTCACACACAGATGCTTCATGATATTACAGAGTGTATCCTTGCCTTCCCAGGCGTCCAGATTAAAACTATATTTATCACTGGCAGGTGTTCTTGAATACTGATGAAGCCTGTTAGAACAGGAACATGTTTTAAATGTTTCCTGGTCACTGTAATGTAGCTGAACTTGTAGCCTATAGCCTGTTTTCATACATGCCTGGCATGGCCACAGAGGAAGACATTGCTATAATGATACTAAAGATAAACTTCAAAGTTGACACTGATAAAAGTGCAAATACCAATACTCATTTACTATGTATGACCACCAGTGCACAATCCCTCTGGCACTTTACCTGTGAATTGGTTTGGTATGGTAAAAGTGGTATGGTATGGTAAAGTGCTACCAGTTGAATTGCACACACATCCAAAAAGCTAATTAAGGTTTTTCTTAAAGCTTTCATTGTAATTAGCTAACATGAGGAGCTGGTTCAAAATGTAAATGAAATTATAGAAGATCTGAAAAAGGAGTGATGGAGTTGAAGTAAACATCACTACCCATTACACTGTACCACATTTGCTAATATTATGTCTCTCTTTGAGCACACTTAAACACTCACTTCATGCAAGGAGATCATTTGGGATGATCCACCAGCCAAACAAGATATATAGAGAGATAGATAGATAGATTTACTTTATTGATCCCAAGTTGGGAAATTCTTGAAGGAGCAATTTGACTAATTTGCGTGTACTACGTTTATATATATATATATTAAATTATCCATGGCATAAACCTACATTGTAGATGCTACTGTGCATTCAAAAAGTCTAAATACACCACAGTGTATAACAGATCATGTGTAATTTCAAATTATTGCAAAGATTCAAAGGTTTTATTTGTGGTATGCAGAACAGTATGTACAGTGAGATGCAGAGTGGCATACTTTGCTAGAGGACTAGTGTGCAATAAAAAATATTCAGAATAAGAGAAAAAGTACATTCTAACGTAAGAAATATTAAATATATGTAATATAAGTATTAAAATGGTTAAGTGTATATTGGCCCTGTGTTTTGGTGTAAAATACACATATGTAACAGCTGTAGTAATCGATATACTGCATCCTCTCCTCTCAGGTCCATCCACAGACTGACACAGTTGGAGAGGTTGGATCTGGGTAGCAATGAATTCTCTGACTTGGTGAGAATGATTGTTGTCATATTTTGCATGTTACCACAGTCAATGTGCATTAGGAAATACAGAATACATTAACATTAAGATAATCCTTTATGATCACAGAAAGCTCAGACAGTAATGTCTTAGTAATCATGTGTGCATTTACCAGTTAACACATTTCTCTGTGTAAAGAAATGAACAGAAAAAGGAGGAGGGAGAAAAGAAGGAGTCCAAAGGCAGAGAGGAGTCAGAAACACAGATGCTGTGTCCCATTTCTGGGGCCACCTCCTTTTAAAGTTCACATTTGAAGACCCAGTACAGCATATGGTGAATCATCTGTAGACCGTCTCATTTAGGGATGAGGCACAGGTTCAGCTGGACCCTGAAGTGGGACACAGCAACATGGTGGAGGAAGAGAGGGCTGGACAGAGGATGACAGGATATGACATCAGGGTCAGACAGGAAGTTGACTGTGACAGGAGTGAGTTGGCTGTATGGTTTACTTCCTGCCAAGAGAGAGAAAGCTTGGAGGGAGTGATTGCCAGTCTCACCCACTCTGCCAACAGTTTAATCAAAGTGGGAAGTCTCTGGATCCACTAAAGCAAATTTTTGGATCCAAGCATGTTCGCAACATTTGTACTGTCTGATTTCATGTTAAATGAAAGGTATGTTTTCAGGTACCTAATTGTATATATTTTAATCTAGCGTATGGTCACTGTAAGTTGCTGTGTTTTCCTCTGTTTAACATGTTAGCCAGAGGTGTTGGAACAAATCCACAACTTAAAGGAGCTGTGGCTGGATAACAACTCTCTACAGTCTATACCAGGGGTAAGCATGCAGCTCTCATATTGGAAAAAAAGAAGCACTGGAAATGTCACTTTCTTTTACATTCTTTGCTCCTCTGCCTTTTTTTCTATCATTCACTTGTCTCTTTCTCTCCTCGCCTTTGTCTCTTCAGTCGATAGGGAAGCTTCGTCAGTTGCGGTACTTGGACTTAGCTAAGAATCGTATTGAAACGTTGGACACGGACATTTCAGGTTGTGAGGCCTTAGAAGACCTGCTACTATCCTCCAATATGCTGCAGCACCTCCCTGACTCTATAGGTACACACACGCACACACACATGTACACATGTCACAAAGTCACTCACGTTTCCCAAGTTGTTGAAGCTTTAGCGGAGCATCTAAATCTCCACCTATTTAATTTCTAATGGGGTCTGTGCAGTGGACAGCAGCAGTTGTACGGGGCACATCCCAGGTGATAGTGGTTGTAGCTGTAATAGATCAACATAGCACAGATAACTGAAAGGCATATTAAAGGATATGGCTGGTGTTATTCTATATTTTTCTTACAACAAATCCCGTTAAAATAATAATAAAAAAAAAACATCCATGCATCAATCTGTCTCTCAACAATTTCTGACTTCTACACGCTGTCTGTGGCACATAGCTCCAAGACCATTGATTCATGAAGATGTAAATCTTTATAAACAGGTCACATATAATTAGTTTCCTTTTCAAAAAGTGCAAAGTAATTTACTAAAACATCTGGGCAGATTAGTTTTCAGCAAATGATACTCAAACAGGAATACATTTTGAATTTGTTTGGGACTATTTTCAGGCTCTGAGTAATGTGCATTTGGTTTGCTGGGGACTATTTATGGCAGCAGGATGGTGTATGTGGGATTGACTCAAAATAAACTATAGTGTTCATGGTAATGAAGCGACACGTCAGCCAGTGCAACTGTGTGGCTCATTCATGGGGTTTTTATAGTTTTTTGGCAACATTGCAACTCTATGGTAAAGAGGAATAAGCTATATCAGGCTTAGGCTACGCAGGCGGTACCTGTCGAAAGGATCAATTCATTGTTGGTTTTGGTCCTCAGGAAAGGGATGTTTTCGCAGTAAGAAAAATATAGAATATCGCTAGCTCTATTCGATACTATCCTTTAAAAATGGCATTTCAGCCCACAGTGTATATTTCTTTGAAGAGGAAATAACTTTGCATGTTTGTGTGTCAATGTGAATGTGTGTGTGTGTGTTTGCATTTGGTATAGGAATGTTGAAGAAGCTGACAACACTGAAGGTAGATGACAACCAGCTGACCTCACTGCCTAACACCATCGGGAGGTAAGAAACCCACACACACACACACACTCACACACATACACACACACACACACACACACACACACACACACAACAACACACACACACACACACACACACACACACACACACACATACACTCTTGCACAAAAAGCAATAAAGCCTTGTAGAATTTGGTTTTCTTGTGAAAACACCTTCAGAATTATCTTCTGTCAGTTTAGATGATGTCAGCAGGTGACTGTTTATCTTTGGAGGGTTGTTGTTTTCCTTGTTTATTACTGTTAGTTGCTGTGTTGTTATGCTGGCTGATGATTGGGGGGGTTCTGTGTGTTGTGTTTGCTGCGTTGCTGTGGCGTTAGTGCGAAGCCCAAGCAAGGGTGAGTAACATTAGCCTCCTGGATCCAGGGGTGCGTTCAGAGACGGATAGATGTTCAACTGCGTTGCAGATACAAACATCCAAGCTTGCTACCACATGCTATCAATGTGGGAAACATCTTGTATTCATACAAATTACATGCAAACATAAACTTTATTTTAGTTTTAAGGCATGAAATGACAATGATATGTTTTCTTCATGTTTGCCTCCCAAACTTTTTCGATATTTGGACTTAATGTTTAATTAAAATCTACATCTTTAAGATTAAATTTACAGAACCCAGCCCTGCTAAAACCTACAGGGTTTAGACAGAAATGATTGCATGTAAAAAGATTACAGTAATTTGATTACGAGAATTCTTATTATAATCCATCACAGTCCAGATTCAGTCACAGTAATCAGATTAGTTGAATGAAGCAGAAGCAGATTTCAAAAGTATTGTTAATGAGTCTTTCTTCATCTCTATATACAGATTACTTATAAATATAAAATTATGCTCATATTGCAGCTTGTAAATAAAAACAACTTTTTGTTTGTTTGACTCCAGGGTTGATAGATTTTGGAGTAAAGACAACTCAGACGGAGCCTGTAGTAACAGAAACATTAAGTTAGATCAGTTTGGATCAGAATAAATAGATTTAGTTCCTTCTTGCTGCTACTAAGACTTTAGTAGTAATTTGGAATATTTTGCAAATTGCAGTTCAAATCAGACAATCTGTGATGGATTACATTTTTAAAAGACTGTCCAATGTTGTTTAACATTCTATTTGACATCAATGTAAATACTCTTTGCAATGCATTTGTATCTGAACGCTGCAAAAACATTTTGTCTTCCTGAACAAGTCCCAGGTTTTAGCCTCAATAAGTAGTATTGTAGATCCATTACTTCCCCTCTGATAATACCATACGAGATCCTTTTCTTACCTCATTAGTTTTTTAAGTGTTTACTTATAATGAATGAATGTGAACCCTTTATTTCCCTTCTGTGTCTACATTGGACAATTCTATATTCCTAAATAAGTTATTTATACACAGTGCTGAAAGCTGTATCTATGTGAAGTCTATGTGTAAATGCAAAATTTATGCCTGTGCCTCAACCAATACTACAGTGTATTTCCATCTAGATGCATCATTACAAAAATATACTATATGATAATGTACATTTACACAGAGCTGGTAACAGTAGATAAGTAACTATACGTTTCTCTGTTGTCATACATTTAGTTTTCAATTTCAGTGACTTTCAGAGAAACATGAAGTAAAGTCTCATGTTTTACTTCCAGTCCTTAATCTTTTAAGGCCATGACTTTATAACAGCCATGAATTGGGTTGCCATATACTGTACATGCAGACCAGGTAGCTGTATATACTGAAATATGGAAAGGTTCTCCCACTGCCTTTATACAGTATGTTTCCGTTAATGTGTCAGTTATGATTGTTGAACTTTAAGCTGTTTTAAGCTGCAACTGCTCGCCCATGCCCGCTGTATCTGCTTTACTCTGATGTAAAACTTCATTTTTGCTCATTTAGCTGATACTCTCAGCTGGCCCTGTTTGGTACTGCGTCAGAGAGCTCCCAGAGAGAAGCACAGAGGAGCGACTGTATGCTTCTCTTAAACAGAGGTGCAGCAGTTAACAAGACATACATTTGAGAGACCAACCAGTTGGTCCTAACTGTTGAAGTCTTTTCTCTTGTAAAAGTAAAAAAGTATTGTTTGAAAACACTTGCATGTGCTGCATCTTCTTTGCCTCGTTGGGGTGCACCAAGCAGCAGTAGGCTCAGTACTGCCCCGTGGCACTTGATGGTTGGTGAGAACAACAAATTGTAGCGGCAACAATGAGCCGATAATGGACTTGAAAACAAACGTCAACAATTGTCACAAAGATGAGATTTAAGCTTACTTTAGACAACTGTTTTCAAACACTATTTTTAGATTTAGAAATAGAAATGACATTAAGGATGAGGACTAACTGTGTGGTTTTGTAAATATACATCTGGTTAACCTCCCCACCTCCTTTAAAGAGCAGCACACAGCCACTTCCCAGCACTTTTCTCTGGGAGCTTCAGGGACTGTCTCCCACGCAATGGATGAGACAGTCCTCAACAGGGCTAGCTCTCAACCAGAGGGGACCTAAAGGAACAGTGTGTAGGATTTAGTGGGATCTATTTACAGAAATGGAATATAATATTCATTTTTATGTTTTCATTATTATATAATCGCCTGAAACTAAGAATTGTTGTGTTCTTGTTAGCTTAGAATGGGACTTTCACAGCTATATAGGGACGGGGTCCTCCTCCACAGAGCCCGCCATGTTGCACTGCCATGTTTCTACAGTAGCCCAGAACAGACAAACCAAACAATGGCACTACAGAGGGTCTTTCGCATATTTACGTTACCTGAAGCTCACCTTAGGTTCTCCTACATACTTGGAAAGGGAGGGGAGGGGTTATCAGTTGGTTGCAAACTGCAACCTCACTGCTAGATGCAACTAAATCCTACACACTAATCTTTAACTAAAATTCTTGCTGAGCAACTGTAGCACCTGGTAAAAACCTACACAAAAGCATGCATGCTCCATACAAAGGAGATCGGAATCTTGAAACCTGGTTGTCTTAAATTGACCCAGTAAATAACCATCTGGCAACTTTTTTTCTTTGCAACACCTGCCATTGAGTGTAGGATTATGGAGCTGGTTGGAAGATGGCAGCTAAATTATCTTAGGCGTGATGTCCAAAAGTCATATTTGACACATTCAACTCTTACTGTATATTTTTGTGCGAGATTTAGGTGACATTTTCAGCTTTAAGTCGGAATACAAACAATGCTGAGAAAAAAATAATAAACCAAGGGAAATGTAACCGTGACTTACATCTACGTAAAGGATAAGAAACGCTTCTCCTCTGCTCTCCTCTCCTCTCTCTCTCTCTCTCTCTCTCTCTATCCTGTCAGACCTTATGGTGGCCCAGATGGTCCGGTCCATTGGGAATAATAATAGCAGGCTAATGCAATGTTAACAGTGACAGTACATTAATGTAGAATTGTTGTCTCATTAGCATTAGCCCGCTGTTAGCGTGCTGCTAGGCCAATGATAGCAGTTGGGGGGTGGGGGGGTCAGGGTGTTCTCTAGAGGGCCTGCTGTGGATGTTACTGTGAATCTTGGTGAAGTGGAGAAGTTGAGATCCAGGTTAAAGAATTTAAGACATCAAAGGTGGATGAGGTTCAAAAATACAGATGGGTGTTCATCAAATTATATCAAATTTATGTAGGTAACACCAGACTAAGTTTGATTGATTGGTTGTCTCTTAATTGATTTACTGACTGATTCATCAATGTGATGATCTTTTCCTCCTCTCAACACTCTACTTCTAAGTTGTCGCTACTGTATAAAGACAGGTTTTTCCTTATCATCGTAACATGTTAAAGGATAAGGCTGGCGTCATTATATATTTTTATTTTTGTCAAAAACTCCATAAAAAGACCAAAACCAACAGTGTGTTACTCTGTCTCTCATCACTTTCTGACAGCCTTGCCTTGTCAAGCTCAATCATTCCTACTGAAGGTGTAAATCTTTAGAAGAAGGTTCAAAATAAAATTTCATTAAAAAAAAGGCTCAGTCATTTTTTAAAGCTTTAGCAAACACTAATAAAACTGGAGTAAGTAGTGCATATGTTGGGGACTGTTTTCAGCACCAGATTAATACACGTTTTTTGCACTGATGAGCATTTTACTGCAGCATGATGGCGTATGTGGGATGGACTAAAAATAAACTACAGAGCCTGTGTTCATGTTAATGAAGTAACATGCCACCCAGTGTAACAGAGTGGCTCATTGATGTGTTTTGCAATAGTTTTTGGACAAGAATGGAGCTCTATGGCACAGGGGTATAAGATAAATCAGGCTTTGGCTACACAGACAGTACCTGATGTTGGATCAACTCATTCTTGGTTTCAGTCTTTTCACAGGATTTGTTGACAATAGGAAAAATTAAGAGTGGCGCTGTCCTTATTCTTTAAAACCCACATCTAAGTAGTTTAATGTTGCAGCATAGATTTTTCAGCCTGAAGAATGATTTCCTTTCTGTCTCTCTCTTCCTTTCTGCCTCTGTTCCTTTCACCCAGTCTGTCTCTGTTGGAGGAGCTGGACTGTAGTTGTAATGAGTTGGAGTCGTTGCCTCCCACTATCGGCTACCTGCACAGCCTGAGGACCTTCGCTGCCGATGAGAACTTCCTCACAGAGCTGCCCCGGGAGGTAAAGAGATCAAAACAAAACACATGCCTACGCTGGCATTAATATTATTCAGAACTGAAACGTTAGTTGATTAATGATTTTTCTTATCTGTATCCTTCATGCTTTTATCATAAACCGTATGTCTTTGTCTGAATTGCTTACATAGTACCAGCAGTTTTAGTGTCTTCAATTGTCTCTTCCTTGGTTTAAAAAGAATTTCCTGTTGGGGGACAATAAAGATTAGATCTAACTCAACTCAACCACTTAGCTGATCTAGAGAAAATTCATAGGCAACAATTTAGATAAAAAAATGACAAATTCACAGAAAAATTGCTGTTTTTCTCCTTCTGCTTTTCATGACAGTTAATAGAGTCTTAGAGTCTCTCTTTGTGTTTCCTACCGTTGATAAGACAAAATAAGCAATTAAAGGTGTCACCTTCAACTCTTGGTAATTGTAATCACCATTCTTCTGACATTTTACAGACTACACAATTCTACTCAAAATTTTTAGTTGCAACCCTAATATTATTCATTCATGGTTCTGTAATGTAGCTTGTTTAAAGGTGTCCATCTTGCAGCAGATTTACTGCAGCATTAGACTTAATTGTAATGAGATCTGATGGATTATGTGTGTGTTTCAGATCGGCAACTGTAAGAACGTGACGGTAATGTCGCTGCGGTCCAACAAACTGGAGTTTCTTCCTGATGAGATCGGACAGATGACCAAACTACGAGTGCTTAACCTGAGTGACAACAGGTATAAAAGCACGCACACACACACACACACACACACACACATATGCAGGCTACATTTTCTCAATGGTCTTATTGGGACTGTAGCTGCTCTCACGGCCTGCAGTTACCATGGGAATGGGTGAGTGTGTTGCCATGGTTACCTGCTCTGCAGGCTGTACAGTGCGTGGGCAGAAGAAACATCTCTCTTTTTCTTTCTCACCCCTCCCTCTGTCTCTCTGACTCTCTCTCAGGTTAAAGAATCTACCGTTTACCTTTACTAAGCTGAAGGACCTGGCAGCTCTGTGGCTTTCTGACAATCAGGTATCTTTCTCTCTCCTCCCACACTGTCTCCCAAGGTCTGTACGTGCTCACGAGTATGCAGCACAAACACACAAAGCTATCAACATATTAATCAGATTAACAGGCCTATTTTATGGCTGTGTTTACTGACGCTTGTACTTGCTGTTAAAGCAAACTCAACACATCCTGCGTCCATTTTATATTAAAACCCTTGCAGTAATTCAAGTGAGGCTTCCTGCTGTAATATTTATTAATTCACAGCATTTACACAGAGGTTGTCCCAGTTATCCAGTCAGAGCACCACAGAAATCAAACTGGTGTTTCAGACACCCTGAATGGAGACACATAACATCACATTCACTGTCAAAAGGAAAATATTTATTTAGACAATATGAAAATATTTGAAAACAATTTACATAGATTACATATTTTCTTATATATATATATATACATATATATATATGTATATATATATATCATGAATGCTGTTGTAATGTTTAATACCTGATAATAACTGGCATAGTTCCCTTATTTATCTATTGTGTATTCTATTGTTGAACTTGCAGGTTCTGGATGGATATGGATATTGTTGTGATGCTGAATGAATGATAACATTGTGTGATTTCTAATGAACGGGCATGTGTGCCTCTTGTGTAAAGTTCTAATCATGGGTTAGGGTTAGGGTTATCAATGAAGGTCTAATGGACCAATACAATGTAAATTGTAGTAATTCAAGTGTCTTAATCCATTAATTCTCTGCTTTTATTGTGAAACATCTGCAGGAACTATTGTTTCCCTTGCAGCAGCTTAATATGTGAGAAAACAATATTTCTGAATTCAGTGCAATAAGTTTGTTACTGCGCTGCTGTACCAGCGAAAATATGCTGAGCACAGCCACTTTATTTACTAAATTTACCATGTCATTATCATACAGGTTATGGTCATTTCATTTTCTCACCATTTTCATGGTCTTTATTTGTTCAAAGAGACCACATTTAGATTTTGAGACCCAACAATGACTTGTTTATGTGCTTATATTGGAGCAATCACTGCATATAAATCTTCTCTGTAACAATCCATTTTGTTATGGAGCCCCAGGCTAAAATAATTTGATGCTATTGTGTGATGCAGTGGTGTAAATTAAGTATGTAAACTTATACACATACACATACATGATGACTTTATTGTTGACTACACTATGAGTGAAGATATGAAAATATTCCACATAACATTTAAAGTTAAAGCTTAATCATGGTTATTAAATGTAATCAAAGTCACAACACCACTGGATCCTTATTGACCTGCAACAGAAGAAAGCAAATTTAAAATTCAAATGTAATTTGTAAAATGGAAGTGGAGTCTTACATTAACATTTAAAATTGGCGCTTATATATGCTTATTCTACCTCAGAATTCAAACCCTGATTCAGTCTTCTCATTTGCATTTGCCATTTCTCACATCACAACTGGCAACTCTGACAGTTTGAAGAGTCAGATTCCACTGAAGTTGACATATTTTCAGAGTTTGGTGGTTTGTGTGTAGCTTTCTTTAATTTATATGCCAAAATAGAAACTGAAAAGTCTCTTGGTTAATACATTTTAAATGCAACTTTCTGTGTGCAATAACATTTATATTTACATCACATTACCATTTTAATGGACATGACTCAATTTTTTTTTACAAGCTGAACATGCAAATTAAAGAGGCATTTGACAGTTTATTTTTAAAGACTGTGTCACACTGTTCAAATAGAAAAATTCAATTTGTTATCCAAATCAAGACAGTGTCTCTCTCTTTGCAATTCATTTTCCTTGTTGGCAAAATTGATTTGCAAATTCTCTCCAAGTGATTTACATTAATACTAGACGAGAGTTGTTTCAAGTCACGTCCTGAATAAACTGAAATTTCCTCAGCGTGAGAGATTTAAATAAACAATCAGTGAGCACAAATCTTTGTTTTAAGAGCTATTAGACTAGTTCTAGATTAGGAATTAGGAAATGAAGGTGATCAGTGAAAGTCTCCATTAGAATACTAATAAATATAAATGTGTGTGTGTGTGTGTCTGTGTTTGCAGTCCAAGGCTCTGATCCCTCTGCAGACAGAAGCCCACCCAGAAACCAAACAGAAAGTTTTGACGAACTACATGTTTCCTCAGCAACCACGACATGATGAGGGTACTAACTGTGTGTGTGTGCGTGCGTTTGTGTGTGTGTGTGACAACATAACAATATTACAGGATTACCATTTGTTACATTATAGGATCTTATGTGCTCTGACGTAATAGTGTTTCTCTGTGTATGAATGTGTGCACTTGTTTGTAAATGAACATGTGAATAACATGCAGTAATATTTGTGGATAAGTGTGTGTCTTTCAATCTACAGATCTACTGTATAGTAGCTATTTTAATTCAATCTTTGATGTGGTGCTGTTTGTGTTTGTGTGTGTGTGTGTGTGTGTGTGTGTGTGTGTGTGTGTGTGTGGCTGCGTGCGTGCGTGCCCGTGCCGTTGCGTGCGTGCGTGCGCTCTGCTGTGCGTGCGTGCGGGCGGTGTGTGTGTGTGTATACAGATTACCAGTCAGACAGCGACAGTTTTAATCCTACTCTGTGGGAGGAGCAGAGACAGCAGAGGATGACTGTGGCCTTTGACTTTGAGGACAAGAAAGAAGAGGAGGACAACTCTGGGAAGGTCAAGGTCAGCTCTTGCTCTCTCTCTTTCTGTCTCTCTGTCTCTCTCTCTCTCTCTCTCTCTCTCTCTCTAAAGTCACTGAGCAGGAGGAATAACTGACTGGCTGTTGGAGCACCTTCATCTCTTAGAATAACATCAAACTTTGCAGGTTAAACTGTTAATGCAAATAGTGAACAACTGTGTTGAATGTGGCTCTCTGAGATCTCTCTCTATAGATGAGTCCAAAGGAGCATGGCATTGTGTGTTTGAAACAATAAAACAGTCAGTACAACAATAACAATGACAATGTTCGAACTGGCAGAGGAAAAAAAGTATATGTATGAAGAAACTAGCAAAAGAGATAACAAAAACAACTAAACAATCAAAGAGGCATGGGTGAAAGAAACATATTAACATCATTTATAATGGTTTATTTGGTTATTTGATTTGTTTTGAAGTTTCACTGAGACAGAAACACCTTCTCTTTATAGTATTGCCATTTACTCAGTGTGCTTCTTTTTGTCCTTTATTTTCATGCGTACACTAAACCCATTGTCCTCTTTTTAGGTGGAGATAAACCTAAAGCGCTACCCAACACCGTACCCTGAGGACCTGAAGAACATGGTCAAGTCAGTGCAAAGCCTTGTGGGCAAAAGCGTACACGCCGGACACGGGCATCAGCACCAGCACCAGCACCAGCTGAGCACAGGCACTGCCACCTCGGCAGGAACCAACATGGAACACACACACCTCAGCAAAGAACCGTATGAACCACCATGGCCCCTACCACCTAAAGAGGTGGGAAACACAAACACATTCACAGAAAAATATACACATCCGTAAGCATGCACTAAGTTTTTCTAAGTAGAGAAACTTTTGTCTGCTCCTCAAGTTGCTAAAAGTTTTGAGACAACATCTTAGTCTCTTTAAATTTATTTGTATTTGTATTCAAATATGTTTAACCCGCCCTTCTTGCAAATGTTCAGCGGTAGTGAGTTGTCACCAAATTCAACAAAAGCTATAGCTGTGAGGTCTGTGATATACACAGTAGGTAAAAGACAGGGAGCACGAATTATTTGATGTGCTCTTTATTTCTTGTGTCTGCTCAGTTGAAATACATGAACTGTGTGTGCATTTGCCAGGTGACAGACCGAGAGATGCAGGACTTCTCTCAGTCTCAGCTAATGGATCAGGGATCAATGCATAACTCTGGCATTGACATTCCCAAGAGGAAAGACAAAGAGGATCTGACAGAGAGCTCAGAGGTTTGTCACATAGTATACTGCACGTACATGTGCACATGCACACATGCACACACACACACACACATACACACACACACACACACACACACACACAGCAAGAACACACATTCAGTGTGTTTTTTGTGTCTGTCAGTGTGTGTTCATTGTGGCCTCACAAATTAAGCTTGTTGTGAAGCAGCTATACAACTTCATTTACCTTGTACAATCAAATTCATGTTTATTGAGTGAATGTTCTGCGTTTCCTTTCTTGTAATTTTTACCGTTGTCATATTTTAAATGTACAATATATCTAAACATAATTATTTAAACTCTGCTATTCGCACTCCACTGGTTTGTCTGTTAGTTAAAAATTCTGAAAAAGTTATGAATTGATTTACAATGTTTTTGAAAAAGTTGATGTGATGATGTGAAGCTTATACCTTATTCAGTATAACATATTCAGCTTCTAAATACACGGTTACTGCTAACTACTCCCTAGTGTGTTTGTTCAGTTTAATTATGTCTCCGGTGACCCCATGATGACTCATAAATTGTTGACAGCTTTCCACTCAAGTAGCTTTAGCTTATGTTGGCAAGAAAAGCAGTGACCAATACTGGAGACCCCCATTCAGAAAAAAACAAACAAAAAAAACATATCCCTAAAACTATAACTATCCGATTTCATCTATTGTTAGCAGCTGCAATTTGTTGGTCATGTTGCTCTTGGCTGTTCATAGCTGCCCTTACTGTACCGTACTGTAGCTACCTGATGTGAACCTGTCTGTCTTTTCACAGGACTCGATGGGCGGCTCCCCCAACGACATCCGTATCTCTGACATGAGGCCCACCCTGGTGGAGCCCCCGATGTACAAGCCAAAGGTGGTACTGCTGGGCAAAGAAAAGAAAGGTACTGTACTAAAGTCAGACACACAAAGAGGCTCATACACATGCATGTAGACACAAGACTGCACGCATACAGCTCACACAGTAAGTTAATGTAGTCTATTGTAAAGCACTGTGGGGCATCTTGTAAGTGTCATGGTGGCCAGTGGATTATTTCACCACATAACAAAGAGAGGAAGGGGAATACCCTGAACCTCTACTGTGAATCTAGATTACAGTCTAATGTGTTCAGCTTTTCCTTATTTTGCCCCAAAAGCCTGAGTTTCATCTGAGGTAAACCAAAGGCCAGTAAGCTTAACTAATAAACCCACTGCCAATTTTACTGCCCCGTCAGAAATCTGCTTTTAGTCTGTTATCTATTTTAAATAATTCAGTGCCTTAATCCCATCTACTGAATGAAACAGTTTATCTCTGCTTCATGACAAACTGTTGATCTAACTAAATCAGATCTGTTTTGTTCAATTTACTTCTTCTGTGAAATGATTAAAGCTCATAGAGCTTGTCTGTCTTGGTGGGTGTAAATTCTTAATAAACGACCTTCTGGCAAAGTAAATAAAGAGCTTTCCATGGTTTGTATTGTCAAATATTTAATAGGTTTGACTCATGAGCCTGCTGCTTTGATATTATTGATATTTACAAAAGGATTTTTCCCCTTTTTTATGCTTTTCTGTAAATGTTGTGTTTGTTTTGACACTGCTTTCTTTCCATATCTCTCTTCCAAAAGAGGTTCTTGATTTCAAAGGGACTAGTCTGGTTAAATAAAGTGCAGTGGACTCAATATTGTCCAAACATATAATGAGAGCACTGCAGGAATCTGGGTTAAGAAAGAGATGACAAGACTATGGAAGTGACATGATTCTTCTACCTCTCATCATGTCTTATACAGTACAGTATACAGGCCCGGTGATCATTGGGCTTAAATATCATTCCGGTTACGATATTACCTCCTCATTACAGCTCGGAAAAAATCTTTGTAACACTGTCTGATTTTGTTGGAGCTCTCACTGGCTTTTTAAGCTTTGAAACTTAATATACAGTAGCTCACAATTTAATCTACCATTTCCTAAAATCATCTGACTTTTCATGTTAACATGTTGATATAAGCTACTGCTAAAGCTAATGGTTGCTTTTGGCAGAAATAGCAAAGATCCAACATGTTAGATGATGGCTATGTTGGTTTTTGTTGAGATGACATTTAAAAAGAAAGTCACTTTGATGCACTGTATCTGTGATGAAATTAATCAAAACAGAAATTAGCCATGCGTGTTAATGCTTTTGTGATGTCCACATTGTATTTGAAGAAATGGATCAGCTGGTCACAGAAACTACAGTCCGCGTGGTTAAGAAGACCTGAGGAAAGAATGCAGGGGAATAAAAGCACAGTTTTTTTTTCAGACATGACATGAGCTCTTTAGTGCTTGTAAGAAGGCTATCAGAGAGAAGAGGATGTGACATTTTGACTGAACAGACTTGTCTTGCTCTCTCTCTCCGTCTGTCTTTGTCTATCTGTGTCCAGAATCTACAGATGAGGAGATGGATAAGCTCCACTGTCTGAACCACAGCGGGTCCTCAGCCACCTACTCCGACTACTCTCCCTCACAGGGCTCCTCGGGCTCCTCCAACCCGCCCGCCAACACACACTCACACACACTCTCTCACGCACACCCACACGCTCCCGCATTGTCAGCCCCCAGCAAGGACCAGACCCCTCAAACACACTGGACCAACAGGTACACACTCACACACACATACACACATCCCTCCTCCATGTTCAGTTTCATCACCGTTCCTCCGATTCGACTATCCATCATCTCTTCCTCTCTTTTGATTCCACACCCCCTTCCATCTCCTCCATCTATCATCCATTTCATCCATCTATCCAGTCGCTCCATCCATCCTCTCCCCCCTTCATCTCTCTGTGTCTTTCTCATCTCTCTGCTCGCTCCGTCAAGGTCAGAGACTCATTAGGACGCTGCAGACTTCTGTCCAGGATTCTCTCTCTGAACTCTTCTCCTCTGCATTAAAGCTGTCCATCCTAGGCTTCAGTAATCGTACTTTATGACTTGGAATAAGAAATCCCATGTGTTTTGAAACTGTCCTGAGTCCTAATCAGAAATGTTGCTGCTGTAAACAACAACAAACGTCTCAATTAGGCCTTCCTGACACATTTCTGACTTTTTCAGTACAGCCTGAAAGATGCTAGTAACCAGAATTTTTATGATGGCACTCTTTTTTTCCCCACATCAAGATGTGACATAAACATATATTTTCTCAATCAGAATCCCTTAAACTTGTTGATATGTTTGTTTTTGCATCGTGACCACAATATGTGCAGAGCAAGACGTTTTATAGTTGGAAAATAAACTGACAAAAACTGCGTCTGAACTACCTCAAACATATCTTTGACACATTCTTATCGGCTATCATACACAGTGATAACAACAGTGCTGCAATAAGCTAATTGTTGTCTGAGTCATTGGTCTGGCTCTGAGTTTCATCGTATGTGCAGGCTCTTGTTTCAGCATCTTTTCAAAGTGAAAATGCTCGCTGGGGAACTTGCAGGTAGTTGGCCCATTAATCATAATTTTATCATTGCTAAAATTCATTATTCATGTGACTAGTTTCTACAGATTTACAGCCTTGAAAACAGAGATACACAAATGTGTTAAGGTTGATGTAAGAGTTATCATAAAAAAACAAAAATATAAGAAAGATATCCCTCAGACAATATTAAGAATCAGGAATCTGGTAGAAGATTGGATTGGATGATTGCATCCTAACGGTTTGCTTTTTTTTCTGTTTCCTTTTTGACCGAACAGTAACCTTTCAGTTTGCTCCGTCAATGTAAACCTAGTCTTTAATAATGTTAAAACAAATTTTTTTGTCCTCACTGTTCCCATGCCTCTCCTCGTCCTAAGGAGCACCTGCAGGTTGAAAGCTTGATTTGGTATTTTCTGACATTAAAGTTGTCATTTCACATGCCCTGGGGGGGATGTACAGATCACAATCTGTATACTTGTCCCTTTGTCTTTGTACTTGTGAAACATGTAGTATTTGCAAACAGCAAGTGGCAGCGAGGGAGGTTGTAAGCATTAATATTTTCTGCTCAAGACGGCCCTTAAAAAACATTCATTATAAATTGATGTTTCAGCGAGAGGAAGAGAAAGTTATGCTGATCTCAGTGCCCATTGGCTGTGATTAAATATACAGCACATAATGATTCATAATAATTCACACTGTAATTCACAATATTTTTTACTATTTTCCAGTATAATTTCTTTTAATATTTTCTGTCATTGTAGACTGGCTCAGTCGTTCCCTAAGCCCATTGACTCCAAGCCCCTGCTATCTCAGAGAGAAACCCCTCCATCAGGAACCCTGCAGCAGCGTGGGGACCGACGCCCACTCAGTGAGCCTTTTGACTGGTCTGAGGCTCCTCACTACGACAACACGGGTTTCGATGCTGAGGAGTCTCCTCTGGACCCTCCGTCATCTTCTACAAGTCAGGGAAACCCTCCGCTGGGCTCCAAGCCTCGCAGCCAGTCGACACACGGGCGCCGCCCACTCCTCAGGCAAGAGCGAATTGTAGGAGTTCCTCTGGAGCTGGACACCCAGACGCTCCCCTTCCACAGCAACCAACGCTCCACCCCAGACAATGACCCACAATCCTCCGCACCTCCCCAGAATCCTTGGCAGAATTGGACCCGGACCCCGAGCCCGCTGGAGGACAGAACCGCTTTTCCCTCCAAGCTGGACCTGACGCCCTCCTCCAGCCCCAACCCTGATCGCAAGGATATGGACTCAAGGTCAGTGATGGAGCGGAAACCTCTCCAGCTTTGACTCATTTCACTCTAATTAATAACACGTTTTAAGATGTAATAAGTTGATTAATCAAGAAGTTGGTCAACATATAATTATTTAAACATTTATGCTTGTGATCAATTAAAACTGCTAGTACTTGTCCAATGTCCATCCCTTGTTTTTTTTGCTCCAAGGCTGGAACAAGGAGCAGGGCCTTTACCTGGCAGCTGGACGTACCACGACAATCATGGCGAGCAGAACAGGAAGGATCAGCTCACTGTCAGCGGGGGCAACAAGGTGACGGTGGTGATGAGTAAAAGCTCGGACCGCCTGTCCCCCATGATGAAAGAGACGAGGTCCAAGTTTAAAAAGTCACAGAGCATTGATGAGATTGACATCGGCTCCTACAAGGTCTACAGGTAGGTTTATTTTTATTAACAAGATGATCAAATATTGTGTCAAGTGGTTGCAAAGCTGTAGCTGTTGAAGGTGATTTGTCGTGCTCTTTTCTCTACAGTATCCCCATGGACAGCTACAGTTCATCCATTGAGCAGCAGAGCAGTTTGGACCGTCCAGAGCTTCCCGGTTCTATGGAGCAGACCAGCATGGCTCGATCGCAGTCCGCCCCCATGTTAGATGATGAGCTGGGCTTCCCGGGACATGGCAACCAGAGCCAGCCGGGACAGAACCAAAAACCTGCCATCCCACATAAAGCCTACCACTTCGACCACAACTACAATCCCCAGGTAAGCAGCTCTAGACTTTTGAGATTTGGGAACAATTGTAATTGTTGATTATTGCGACAGCCTTTTTACTTAACTGAATTTACTTTTTTTATCAGATGATTTTGATTTTATCTTGCTCCTTGTGTTTTAATTTGAACATACCCATGGCCAATAACGCAGTCGTCCAGTAACTTTACTAACTGTCTTCTTGTGAAGTAACATCAGCGGTTTTGAATGACAACAATGTTGCCTAACACTTCTCATGGTATCCATTCTCACCATCAGGTGACCATGGACCGCCGGGTCCCTCCACCCTTCCCCAACACACCTGACTATGTCAACCACGCGTCGAAGGCCTTGGAGTACCTAAATCAGCCAGGGAAGACATTACCGAAGGAGTTGGTGAGCCCTCGGTATCGTGCATATCCACCTCTGGAGATGTTCTCTTTCCCCCAATCGCCAATCAACCAGGATGGTCCGCCCAGCCAGCAGCAGCAGCCAATCCCCACACAGCGCTCCAGGCCAGGATTTCTGAGGAGAGCAGATTCACTGGTGAGCTCTACAGAGCTCGCTTTGTTCCGCAGAGTCCATGAAGCCCAGCAGGAGGCGCTGCAGGAAGCTCAGTACAGACAGCAGGTAGGAGCTTGTCTTCCAGATTATGCTCATTTGTGTATGTGTGTGTTACTCCCACTGTCAAAAATGAAATGAATAATGACATAGAAACATTTGTTATTAAAGCTGTGTGTTACATATCTGTCCGGCACAACTAGCCACGACTCGGGACATAAGAAATTTAAGAATAAGAAATACTGCTTCTATGTTTTTGTCTTTAAATGACTTAAAATATGGCCAATCTTACCTGACACAAAGCAAAATAAAACAAGTGACACTACTTATCAATTCTTGAAATCAAATCTATCAATTCTTCTTGTTTTCTGATGAAGCTGCATTATTCACACAGCTCATTCAAATGAAAAATTACATTTTATTGACATTTTTAAAAACAAAATTGTGGTTTCATTAAGACACGATTCTTTAGTAACTATTCTAGCAACTAGAAAGACAATAAAGGCTTTCTAATTCTAATTCTTCTAATTTCTAGTCATATGAGACTGAGCTTTCTGGATTCATAGATGATTTGACTGTTTAAGGTGACAGTGAACTAAAACTTTGATTTCATGTCATGTAATATTAATGCTCAATTTGCACCACTTTTTAAAAATGCACCCTCTGTTGTGTCACTCCACTGAATTAACAGGTTACAATGTTAGTATAAGTTTTATGGTCTTATGAAACTCTCCTCTCCTCAGGCGGACCCCCCTCTTTATGGTCGGGCTCTTGCCTACTCCTCCCCCATGGAGCACTCTGCTCTCACCAACATGGCCGACAGCCAGAGTCAGATGCTGCACAACAAGAGAAACGGTCGCTACGATGACGACTATCCCACCTACCAGGAACAGAAGAAGCCCATGATTGGTTATCCAACCAAGAGCCTGACTCAGCGCCGTCCCCTGTCTGCCAGGAGCTACAGCACTGAGACCTACGGAGCGTCTCAGGTAGGCTGACTGTCTGTCACCTCATCTGCTGCTGTAAGATGTTTAAACTGTTAGTCTTTGCATTTATGTCTCAACTTATTTACACTTTCACTCACTAACTTGTTTTAACTTGGAGTCCTATAAAATCCACAAAGTGTGAATCATGTTATAATTAAAATAATTTGAGCTACAATTAATAATTATTTTCATTACTGATTAAACTGTCTTTCATATATGTCTTCAAAGTGTCAAATAGTTTCGTCCGACCAAAAGACAAAACACCAAGATATTTACTTTTCACTAATATAAAACAGAGAAAGGAAGCAAATTCTTAAAAAGCTTAAACAGGGAAATCAAATGAAGTTAAGATTAACCAACTCATTGTTTGAGCTCTAAAACAATTCTAAAGATTTTTTTTAAGTTTAAGTTTTAATTAAATGGAAGCGGTACATCTTCACACACCATGAGTTTGTATATCTAGAGCCAATGGATCACCCAGGTCCTCTTAAGTACATTTTTCATATCCATTGAGTGAAGTAATATTACTTTTGGGGTTCTGACGGAGATAGGTCTCTGGCGAGGCCAGTTTATTTTTAATCCTCATAATAATGGAAGAAGATCTCATACTGTTTCTTTTGTTTAATTAACAAGCTTTTAGCCAAGTAAGCAATACCAACAATGCATATTAATTTGTATTTTTCACCCACTGTGTAAATGTACTCGTACAGTAATGCTACAGCAAAACTCAGAACCAGACACCAACAAAGACATAATAACAAAATAAAGAGAGGAAAAAAGGTTTTTTTTTTAAATCAATAAAAAATAGCTTAATGGCTGTATTTCTGTATTACAGGCATTTTGCTCCTGGGAAGAGCATCGATTGCAATGATTGTTTGTTCAAACAGCTTAAAAATGTCCAAATCTGTGCGTTTATGTTCAAGAAGGAAAGTAGTTATGTATGTTATCTTATACAGTAGCTGAACACAAAGTAACGGGAAAAGCCTCAGTGACTGGATTGAGGTACAATGAATTTGACTTTGACCCTAGAGATCGGGGTTTGCATCCTGTTTCCTTAAAACAATAAACTCAGGTTTCTTTCACCATGACCACCATCTTTCCCTGAACTTCCCCAGTAGATTTACTTGCATATAAAGGAAAATTCCTTGTTTGCATAATTTTGGAGGGCACTGACAAATGGGCTAATTTTAGAGGTACAGTATCAAGACGTGGCATTATACTATAGAGTGCAGTATATAGTACATTTCAGCAGGTGTCGTTTGGTTCATCCGTATCCCAGATCCCAAGGCAATTCCAAGTCCATTAATAATCCCCTCAGGATGTTCTGGGTTTGCCCCAAGTCAAAATTTCCCAAAATAGCCACAGGGAGGTGTCCAGCCGCATACTGATTAGCTGTGCAAAGCACTTCATCTGACACCTTTCAGCCGAGTCGAGAGCCCAGAAACTAATATTGTGCAATTACGACTGCAGTCTTATTCTGGCGGTCCTTAGCCAAAGCACAAGACCACGAATAAAGATTGTACTATATATCACCTGTTATCTGAAATGCTTTGTGCTTATCAGCCTGGTAGCCCTCATGACACCACAGGACACTTAAACTTATTTAATTTCATGTGACTGAACGTAACAATGGTGGCCATGCTGGTGGTTTGTCACTCATATGGTCATCATTTAACCCACTACATTGGTCCGAACTGAAATGTCTGAACAAATGTGGGATAGCTTGCCATGCTTTGTTTTAGAGACAGCCATCCTCAAAGATAAAGTAACTTTTGGTCTCTATCTTTTCACTCATCAGGTCAAAATGTTGAAGTACTTCGGTTTATGACTAAATACCTGCATATGACCTACATACAGTATATATTACCTTATTAAATTGTTAATTAAACCTAAATTAAACCGCAAAAGTGGTGCTAATTCTCAAATGGTTTGGTGACTACGAGTGACATCTTTCAAACACACATATATACAAAATCTAAAAATATTGATTAGTGCACTTTAAATAATTGTATCACTATCAAGTCCTACTTTATTTCTTACCATTTTTATAACATCTTTTGTCCTCAGGCCCGTCCAGTGTCAGCTCGTCCCACCATGGCCGCCCTGCTGGAGAAGATGCCCCCTGACTACACCCTGGCAACGTGCCCTGAGAAACCACCAGACGACACCATCAAAGTAAGACCTGTCGTACCACAGAAACCTGAAGACATCACCTCCAAGATGCCTGCCGATTGGAGGCAACAGCTACTCAGGCACATAGAGGCCAAACGATTGGACAGGGTACGTCAGTGCAATGTAGATTCACTGGAAAGGGAGATGCACACACACACACACACACACCCACACACACACACACACCCACACACACACACACACCCACACACACACACACACCCACACACACACACACACCCACACACACACACACACCCACACACACACACACACAAACACACACACAAACACACATACAGCATTCGGAAGCCCTCCCTGTCTGTATCTGTGTTAAGTCTGTGTTGTAAGGTTGACCAGATATGTGTCCAGCTGCATGTGTGTCCACTCCACACTGTCGCTCTGTCAGCCTGACCTACTGCACACTCACTACTGTGGATATGTGCTGAAGAAATCACATGTCCTGAGTATGCAACAAAATCTGCATTGTGACAAAAATTTGATCTTGTGTTGTGTCTTAAAATATTTTTTTTAAACAAGTGAAAAGTCACCAAGATAATTCTTGTAGATTAATTTTAATGTAGTTTGGGGCAATATTGTTTTTAAAACTAAAATGTGCAGTCAATTTAAGATACTTATTCAGCTCTTGAAATAAACTTTCTCTTTGGTGGTTGATATTTTCACCTGTTTGAAAAAAAAACTCACAAGATCTTCAGAATTTATATAGCCGCTATTTAAAGATGAGGATATTTTGCAGGGCACTGTAATTATAGGGTGTGCATCAACACTGATCTAGGGAACATTTTTATCTTTAAAGGAACAGCTTAATGTTTTGGGTGGTCTCATTTGCCAAAACTTAGATGAGAAAACTGATATCACTCTCATGTCCATATGCTAAATATGAAGCCAATTTAGGAAAAGATCCATCTCCTAGCATCTTAAAATCAAAACTGATTGTTGCACATACTATGGCTATTTTTGGATAGGTGCAGTTACTTCCTGGAGACCGGCCTTATGAAGTCCGTGAGTCCAGAACTTGGAGATTTTTCATTAACTATCATATATGACCAAATAAAACAGGAAATATATACATTTTGTAACTAAAACCAGCAAATGTTTGACATTTTTGCTTGAAAAAATACTGAGATTATTAAAAAAAAAAAAAAACATTTATCCAATAAAATAATTGGAGTCAATGTTGTGTCTACTGGTTTTCCATCATACTTTCACAGTTTGATCAGTATAAGGGTGAAACAGGAATTAAATTGCATTCTATGTGGTATTAAAAAGGTAAATTAAACTTGAACCTGTGAAAATGCTGTATAATGTATGGACAAAGGAGCTTCAGGTTATCTTACCTGTGGACACAGCCAGGCTAACTGTTTCCCCCTGTTTCCAGTCTTTATGGCTCCTGGCTCCTGCAGCTTCAGATTTACTGTACAGACATGAGAATGCTATCAAGCGTCTCATCTAACTCTCAGCAAGAAAGCGAATAAACATATTTTCCAAAATGTCACACTGATTCTTTAATCAGAACCGGTGCCTCAGCAGACAGGACAATCAGACGTAGTAGGGAGGAGGTCTGGAGCACACAGTAATGAAAAACGCTTTTAACAGCATGCAGAATCTTAATGGGGTATTAATGCGTCATATGATCGTCCGAGCCTTTCACATGGTGCAAATTGCATCCACCCCGTCAAAAAAAAAAAAGTTGGTGTGGACATTTGGACAGTTGTGAAACACATTGTGTCTCTGTACATAGAAGTTTAAAGAACCATAATAAGCCTTGTAGTTATTAGTTTCCAGTTGGGGATTGGGTTTATTGTTTGTTTAAATATCCACGTTACCACATAACTAAACGTGCACACTAATGTTGGAATGAACTGATCCACCAGTTGTTGTTTGTATGACATGATGTTCTGTGTGTATTGACCGATCACTAGCTAACATTTCTCTGTGCTTTCAGCAACTCTGCACTGTTGTTGTTGTTGTTGTTTTATCAGTGTTATGGTTGTTTGTTTATTTGTATGTGGAGCTCACAGTGTGTTGTCACCACGCTGCAGCCCGCTGTGTTGGCTCCACCCCCACCCCCCCACCCCCCCTCCCCACTACATTCACCCATGTCATGTGATGTTGTCTTCTCCAATCAGAGTGGTGTCCTAAAGCACAACACGCTCACGCTGGGCATGCTCTGTCAGGGCGGGGGTCACGGCCAGGGGCGCAGCAGCACTTTGAACTTTAACCTTTACAATAACACTAAGCATGAGCCCCCTGCTGGCCGCTGGCTTCCACTACCTCCTCCTCCGTCTGCTAACGCTGTGAGTATCCCTCTGAGAACAATGAACCCCTGGTACTGCTGTTATTACTGCACACATAGGTAATTATAGAGAATAGCTGCCACTGCCTCTTCACCCAACTACAGCTACCATGAACTATTATTTAACTGTGTGCCATTGCTGCTATTCTAATTCCGATTATTAAAGCTACCTTGTCTACCATCTCAAGCTCATCCTCACAGTCCTGATGAAACGGATTGGCTGAGCTTTTGAGTGTTAAACCACTAATAATAATACGTATAATTAAAAAAAAAAAAAAGATTGATTGTTGATCATTTAATCATGAATATTTAATGTTGTAGAGAAATGCTAACAATTTCAAGTTTTCAGAGACTTTAAATCCGAGGCTCTTGGTGTAAAAGGTAGGAGTATGAGAACTTGCCCCAAGTTGACTGGTGGTAGCACTTAACAGCACTACTTCACTTTCACTGATGAGGGAAAATCTGTTCACTTATCAATAAAAGCCCTAATCAAACTTAAAACATAACAAAATATCACTTAACTCTCATTCAAATCTGCCTGAAAATCAGGCAACGAAAGGTTAATACATAGATTCGATTACCAAAGTTAAATGTTCATTTTCAGTAATGGTCACCCTGTCTCTCTGTCCATTTCTCTCTCTCTCTCAGACCCCCTCTCAGCAGGCCGCCATGCTGGATAATGACCAGGAGGGGGTGTCAGGGAGCAACCAGTGGGCTCCCTACTCACTTGGCAGGCGGGACGTTCCACCTGACAACCTTATGAAAAAGGTGCTAGTTGTTGTGAACTATTTCATCTCAGTTTTACTCAGTTTTATACTATTTAACCTATTTTACACTGACTATCAACATAGTGTAATCTAATGTCGCAGTATGTTTCTACATACTGCGACAATTTTTGGCTAGACTTGACAACATCAAGATATACAGGCTCCTCTTGTGGCTATGAAAAGAGTCCATTGATCTTTCCAAAAATATCTTAAGGTTTGATGGGAGGAGATGAACTTGTGAATTTCTAAATAAGCAGCTCCAGTATTGATTCCTCTGGCGTGGATGTGGATGTGTCTGTGTCTGTGGGCCACATCTCTAAATACATGTTCTCCTTCCACAGAGCGCCCACTCCCACAACCCTTCCCACCAATCACACAACACCATGATCGTCACTTCCTCTTCCTCCTCCTCGGCCAATACGCCTCATCGTGTGGTCGGGCAGCAAGGCTACGACGGGATGATGAACAAGGGGGGCCAATACCAACCAGGGATGCCCCTGTCAGTGGTTCCCTCTGGGGGGCCTGGTCAGTACCAAGGCAACATGTCTCAAGGTAAATGGTAAAAAATTTGAAAAGGGTTCATCTGTGCATGTTCGGATTTATTTTGGGATTTAAAAAATTAAAATCTGCACAAGTTACAATGTAGAAAATCGAATTATTTGGAAACAAATTAGTTATGTTAAACAATCATCGACACACCGCATCTTTGTTTTTCTGTTGTACGATGACTTCATGACTGTTAAAGAGTGATTTAATGGAGGGTAACAGGTTATTTACAGGTCTTGAGACGTCCCAGAGATGACCATTAACATTCATTCGCCACACCCCTGTCTCTGTTTTATTCTGAAAATGTTTGGTATTGATAATAGAGCTGCAATGATTAATCAATTAATCAATAAGTCACTTAAATTTGCCCCAGTTTTAATTTTGAAACATTCAGTTACCTATAATACTGCAATAGTATATGTTCCTTGCGACATTCTACACAATAACCAACAGCAGGAAGTTTTATTTCACAGTGTTAGACTCTACCAGTCTTGTTTCTTTTTTCCATCCAGGCCATCCTGCCCCTGGTCAGGCTTACCCCAGCAGCGGGCTGCCCATGGCCCTGTCCCCCTCTGGGAACCAGCCCCAGTACAATCCACATACCTCCCACACCTCCCATCAGCCCTCCCTCCCCGCCACCAACCCCCAATACCACGGCAACCAGGGCATGGTCCATAGCAACCAGATTGTCATGGCCACCCACACCAATCCACGGCCTCAGAGCGCTCGCTGCCTGTTGCAGACTAAAGGCCAGAAGAGCACGGATGGTTTCCAGGAACAGGTATCTGTCTGTCTGTCTGTCTGTCCATCTGTCTGTCTGTAAATCACATCCTACTTTATTGTGGCGTTCTGATTGAAAATGGGCTCTGCTAAAATGTCAGCTAAATAAATAGTTACTGGGTTAGAAAGGATATTAGTTTTGTGGATGTGGGTCCATCCAGTAACACTACAAATAAAGGAGAGTGGTTTGATAAAGCTAAATTTAAACCGACTGCAGCTTTATTTAGCTCTGGCTCTGCCACAAAATACTGGTGTGTGCTTGAAACCTGCACAAACTATTGCTGTTAGATTTACATGGTTCCATATAAGCTGATGAACAGTCAACCAACTAAAGGAGACAAAATACAATACAATTTTAGCCTCCTAACAGCAACAGTTGGTGAAGAAACAGGTCTAGAAAAAGCCATGGAGGCGTAGTTCTAAATCTGAGATACTTCACAGATGGAGAGCACTGCACCACTTTAGGTAGGAACATGAAGTCGTTCGCACCAGACAAATCAGCTGATCTTCCTGAGGGGTTATGCTTTTCATTTCCTAGTATGGGATGGCTTTCATTATGCCAATTAGAAAACTCTGACAAGGATATTTGTGGCTCAGTTGTTGTTGCCAGAGAACTGACGACCTCCAATTTAGCTGCCAGAACGTGTCACACGTCACATGAAAGTACTCTTCCACTGTTGTACATGTTGTCTATCTACTCTATATTTGTGTAGAGATTGTCATGATCTTTGTATTTCACTTTGAGTTGTCTTTCTTTCTGTTTTCTTTCTGTCTTTCTTTTTCTCTCCTTCCTCTTTCTCTAGCTGTGTGTGAGAATAGAGAAGAACCCTGGTCTTGGTTTCAGTATCTCTGGTGGCATCAGTGGCCAGGGGAACCCCTTCAAACCCTCCGACATGGTACGACCCGACCCGGCCTGCCAGCCAATCACAGCCTCCCCAGCTTTACCTCAGAGTTGCCATGGAAACTGCTGCTCGTTATTGCAGTGTTTCGTCTATCTGTTTGTCTGTCTGTCTGTAGGGCAGCAGTTGACTCAGTTAACTTTGAGTCACTTTGAGTCTGTGATTTTCTACTAGAAACTGTTGGAAAATTACAGTTTATGTTTTGAAAGGTTAAAGAAACCAGAAATGTGATGGAATCTGTTTCCTTTGCACATCACTTATACACTTAGGACTCAGATTTCTGGTCTGTTGTAATATATAACAAAACTAAACCTCCTGAAATATTGGAAAACCCTTGTTAGCATCAGGATGGAAAAAGTCAAACATGATACCTGAGTTTGGCAGACTCTCTCATGAGGGCTGAGGATATGAGAAGACTTTTTGATACTTGACAGATTAATGCATCTGCACATCATGAATAGTGTATTTTTGTGCCCTTAATTTATCTTTACTGCCTCCCCATCCATGTGAGGTCACTTGGAAAATGAAGTTACATCAACAAACTTAAATATTTAAATCCCTGATCACATGCACACATGATGTCTTAGTGTAAGATGTGTCAAACTCTTTTATCATTTCTACTCCTGAGTTTGACTGATTCTGTCAGTGTGCGCCTGTGCTGAGAGCCTGTTGGGGTTGCAGATCCCCCAGGCCTGCTGCACATGGCAGTCTGTCCTAGAAACATGCTGCTATAGTCAGTCTAAAGAAGCGAGGCTGCTCACAGAGCTCTGACAGCTATTTTAGGAAGGCTGCTTAGTTCTGGGACACCGTGGGTGATTTTAGATGTTCAACACTTTGATCTAGGGATAGGAAGTATCACAGATTTTACTGACTGTTCTGACTTCAGATGTTGAGTAACTGAGTAACTGACGAGACAGCTGCTCTATAAATAGAAAAGCCTACAAGAGGAGTTCTTTAAACATTCAGCCTCCGTACAGCCCATGTGACAAATGGTGAATTAATTTAAGTCGGGGGTGTGAAGTGCAAGTATAGAAACTGTCAATTCATCATTTAACTTTAATTTCAAGAAGACAACTAGTGACTCAGTTGCTGACTCGTATGGTTATTGAATTATTTCCATCTCCTCTTGTATCCATAAAGCTCCCACCAGCTGCAGTTTGTCCTTTATTAATGCCTTGTTACACAGGAGGCAAATGGAATCAATGCAGATGAGCGGGTTCTCGAGTCATTCTGTTAAATACTTTGTCAGATAATTACATCATACATGCAGTATATTTACAGAGTGTAAACTGTATGAGACAAGGTATAAGTCTATACAGATTCATGAATACATTGCAATATTTCACTTAAGTGTAAAATATTGCCCTTCACCATCATACGATAACTTTCTAAAATCTGAGTGAATAACAACCTCTGGGATCTGCAGCAATGTCAGTCAACGTCAGCAAATGTTGATTTGTTCACTGAGTCATTGAAGTTTGTATGGTTCATATATACATGTTCTAAAGTGAAATGTAGATTTAGATCCTCTAAATGTAGTGTGTTATGAACTGCGTTGTGTGTCTGCTTTGCTGACCTTAGACCCCCACCACCCCTCCCCTCCCCTGCAAGCTCATGCAGGGTCTCATGGTGGATATTTGACTTCTGACAAAGTTACCAAGATACAAAAAAACAGTGATTATCTGTCCCCACACCAAATTTCCTTTTAATTACCTTGTTTTTGCAGTTGTGTTCTCTTGTTACTTCCATCCACACGTCAAAGGTTTAGTTCATGTTTTATCAATGGTGGTCAACTCAGCTGATTAGTCTGCAGTTTTAGCTCAAACAAAAGCTGATTCCTTTGATTATGGTTTGAACATTTTTTCTGACAGACTTGGTTTGTCAAACCATTTCCACATATGCATTTATGAGAATTTCAGTCAGAGTAGACATAACCAGGTTAAAAACTACATACACTGGTTGAATTTTCTTTAAATGTAATTAAGGGCAGACTTCAGTGATCTACAGTTTAAATAGTTAAAAGGGACCGTGTATCAAAACAGCTTGACTGATAAATTATACATCTATGGTTGTGATCCCTGGAGTCTACTACAGTCACGGCTGTTCCATTGGACTGTGGCTCCCCCTTGTGGGCAGCTTGTTGTGTTCACCCAGCCTCTGATTTATTTGAGCTAGAGCAAAATACTTGTTGGCCAAATAATCAGCGATGGTTATATTTGTGAAACTCAGAAATTGTTTTAAAAAAGTAATATATAAAGATAGCTCTGTTGGAGGAGTATCATCTGCAAACTATTCAAACAAAAGATGCCTCCTTATGTTTTCCTTGCCTTTTTCAGTTAAAGCCTTTTTAAGGAAAAAAGAGCCAAAATCTTTTTCTAGTTTTGCCTTTAAATTCTCTGATCTCTTATATTTTTTAAAAACGCCTGAACACAACATGAATACTTGACTACAAAACGTTCACATTTCTGTGTTGATCAGATGGACAGAATCTTTTCATTTTACATCTGTACCATACAACATCCTTGGTTATACATTTTATTTAAAAAAAAACAGAGGATTATGGTTTAACAATCCTCCTTTAAAGATCTGAAGAGAATGATCTTCTGGAAAAATTCATTCAGATTAATTGAAAGTTTCCAAAAAAATTCTCAAAACAGAATTTGCCTACCACATTGTGCCTGACCAGTTTCAAACTTGATGATATCTTGATGATATCTATGTTTTTAGATCCTTCGTAAACCCTGCCAGAAGTCATTATCAGGTTGCTAAAAGAGAAATGGTACAGATGGTACAAATTTAAGTCTGACTTAAAAGACGAGCTGTGGCACTTTAAGCCACTGCCTCAGACAGCGAGTGGAGACTCAGTTCCTGTGTTGACAGGGGTGAAATGCCGGGCTTCACTTCTCAGACTCAGCTAAAGAACAGAACTCAGGGTTTTCAGGACCAGAACATGGATTTTTAATCATATCCAGATCATGAACATTTGAAAATCCAGTTTTCTGTTCCTGATGCTGCCAGATGTGCTGTCTTTGCACACTGAGCAGCTGTCAGTAACTGACATACCTATCAACTGTCGTCATTTGGAGAAAGGTGTGTGTACATGTTATCACTGAGCTGCAAAAACCTCATCCTCAGTATTGTCCACGTGTTTGAAAAATAGTTAATAAGAAGAAAAATTGATACATTTTTTTAAAAATTTCTAGAAAAAAAAACGAATTTTGAGGGTTTTTGCAGGATGCTGCAGCTTAGTGTGCAACTGCTTTACAGTCTGTTAATGTTTGGTTGTTGTGACTAATGCTTAGCTGCTAACAAACACATCTGTAATGTACAGTGAGCTCCATATGTGATGTGACAGGGAGGTCTTAAAGTCCACTTTCTCAGTATCTGGAAGGATGCAAATGGACATGAGGTTAAGTACTAAAATAACTGAGAATTGTTGAAGTCAATGTTTTTTTATATGTTGGTATAAACTGCATATTTCCACCACTTTGTGTACAAAATCAAACAATTTCATAGTAACATTATCAAAATTATTAGATTGTATACATGTATGAGGCTCACTGTATAAAAGGCCAGTGTCACTGTAAACAATAATTCAACTAATACTTCTAACACATGCACTTGTTTAACATGCAATATATGTGTTTGTTCCTGTATTCACTCATGGATTGTAGTATGTAGGTGCTGCTGCACTCTCACTACTACATCTTATATCTGTTAAGCTCACTATTGTGTGTTCAACACGTGCACAACCTGTTGAAACATGTTGAGTCGATACAGCTGCATTGTCTCACACTTTCTGTGTTCAAAAACATCTTTTAGCTCCCGGTGAAAAGATGTTGGTGTTTTTACAATCTCTGCCTTGGGTTACTGAGGGAAAATATGGGGGATGAAATTTCTTCTGCCCTCCCTGCTACCTACTTCTTTCCCCCTAGTCAGACCCCATCCCACACCTATTCTTCTTCCCCTATTCTTTATATATTTACTGTATATCTATTTTTCTCTCTTTGTAACCTCACGTCTATTCTGTACCAAGTCCTTAACTGTATAAATAGCTGATAAACCATTTCAACATGTCTTTTTGGGAGGAATGTATTGCTCAGCTTCTGTAAATTTTAAGATAGATGCTAAGAACAACTAAACTCAAGTACCTTAAATGGCTAAAATGATGTCATTATGAAATACTAGTAGTTTTACTGTCAACAGTATATATATAGTATATGCATGCCTCTCCAAATTTAGACCAAAGACAATGTATTGATGAACTGGCCGTATATTTTTGGCAGAAATGTGATTTTTTTTGAGTGGGGGGATGGGTGGGGGTGTATATTGAGATGAGAATGAGAAAGGCAAAGATTCTAAACCATCGTGTCCCTGTGTTGTCCTAACGGTGTATCATTTTGACTTATAGGGTATCTTTGTTACTAGGGTACAGCATGACGGGCCCGCCGCCTCCGCCCTGCAGCCTGGAGACAAGATACTTCAGGTAACACCCGCTCACTCGTCATCACATGGGCCAGAAAGAGCCACATCCTGCCCTCTCTCCATCCCTCCAGCCCTGTATAAACATGGAGGCAGGGCATTAAGCAGGACAAAAGAAGTCGTTGTGCACCTCACCTGGCACAGTTAGCTGGACATTTTGTACACATTCACTCATTAGCTCTTATGGCGCTCCAGTGAGCACAAATCAACTCAACCACTCGTGCTATCTCAGTTGGTGTTTATGTTAGACTTCAACCTTTTCCTGCCAGTATATTCTGCCTCCGTGTGTGTACTTGTTGGTCCAGAAATCTGGCATGACCCCCCCCCATCCTCTCTCTCATTCATCATTAATTAGTGACCACCAAGAACGCTTCAGGTAACAACTTCTGAGTCATAGATTTGTGGTTTATTCAAGTAGCCTAAGAAAATGAAAACCTCATGAGGTCAAGGGAGGACGTTTCATAAGACATCAGGGCAGAACTGACATTGGGCTACCTAATAATACAGTGCTCATTATTATTGTCCTGGGTATGCAGTGGCAGTAACACAAACAAAAAAACAAAGAATTCAACTAGCTCTCTTATCATGGCTGCCACTTAGATATTGCCTGTTTAGGTAGAAATGTTTCTTATCAAAACAGATTTTTCAGCTACACACTGTTTTCATTCTTTCCCCAGTTTGCTCCTGCGTTCTGCCGATGTGTAACTGCTCTTTATTAACAGAAACTGTGGCTAAGATACTAAATGCTGACCTGAATTAAAGTATGTGGTTTTTCAGATGACTAGATGTTCTTAAATATGAGTCGTAAATAAAAAAAAAAACAAAAACAAATTGGATTGTGTTGCAAGTAAACATGAATACATCATGATGTTGATGCAGAAATGATGTACTGTTAAGGCCTGAGGGGATATTACTTTCCTGAGGGGCAACAATACAGTCGCTATTTGAGGATTTCACCTCCCCAGCAAATCAGTCTGTTGAAATCAATAAAAACTAAACAGAAATAGTAAAAATCCCATTCATTCACTGTGCTACATGTGTTTTATTGACATTTACTTAAAGTAGTGCTAGAATTTAGCCCAAAAGGAAGTGATTGTACTGTGAGGTCAGAATGACTCCCTCCCCCATCTCTCATTCCTTTCACGTTTTCCTCCCCTCTCTCCTCCCCCCTTCATCTTCTCTCCACAGATGTACAGTTTAGCTGGATGAACTCATCTAAAAGCCCTTTTTTGTCTTTACCCCTTCTCTCTCTACAGCATGACTGTGTAGCTCCTCCTCTTCTCTCTCTTTTCCCCAACAGTGATGTGTTACTGAGATAATGATGGCAGTGACCCTCCATCCTTCCACAAACACACTCACACATAGACATATGTATGAAAATACTGCAGCACACATACCTCTATACATACATGCACACACACACATGCTTTTGACTGTGCTGCGTGTTTGCCTTGCAGGCTAACGGACATAGTTTTTTACACATGGAGCATGAGACAGCCGTCTCTCTGCTGAAGAGTTTCCAGCGGACGGTGGACTTGGTGGTTCTGAGAGACAGCAGCATGTGCTAGAAATAGTTTTATAACAAACAAACAAACAAACACAACAACGCTTCTTTTCTCTGCTCATCACCATCCCACGCCACCCCACCTGTCCTCCACTGGAGGCTCGTGGAACTGAAAAATGAGCCGCCTTTTTTACCTTTTTAGGGGAACATACAGACATTTATTTGCCTATTGCTGGACCAAAGGCAAATACTAGTGCCAAATGTACCATAGGAAACATATCGGCTCTTCTGTCTACCAACGGTCAGGGACCTGATCGACGGCTGGATGGACCACAAGAGGACTCTAAACTTTGAGTCCCGACAGGGCTGCTGCAGTTTGGATTTTGTGGTTGGTTTGTTAATTAGGCAGTCATCTGATCGGTCAGTCTGAGTAGTTTGTTTTTGTTGGTTAGTTAAGATTCTGGGGTATTTTTGCTTTTCTCCACTGCTTTTTACTTTGCAGTCCATGGTAGATTTTTAATGATTTGTTTTGTGTAGCACATGGTTCCCTTTCCATTGTCTTCTTTGTTCTTCTGTTGTGTTTTTTTCTTTTTTCTCTTCAGTCTTTTTCTTTTTTCTTCTTTAGTCTTATGTTTTCTGTTCTTCTCTTTTTTTTTACTGTCTTTTGTTTAATTCTTTTATTCTTGTGTTTATGTCTTCTGTTCTGTTCTGCAGGTATTATTGCCTCCAATGTACAGAAAATTGAAAACTTAAGACTTTCTGCCTTGTGTACATATATAGAGCTGCAGCTTTGTGGAGCTGCACTCTCTTTGGGGCCTGGACAGACAGCTCTAAAAGTTTATAATTAATATAATTATTGTTGATAAACCACATTCTGAATTCTCTCTTATGAACATACAGGGATAATTTCTCCAAATGGACAATTTTCTAAAGTATACCACTGATTTATTTCTGTATAGAAAACACTTTTCATAGTCCATTACTGCTACTTGGTTTTTTTTGTTTTTTAAACTGTTGCTTGCACAGCTGTGCTGAAAAGAGCTAAAGCAATATTTCTGAGGCTCAGCCCATTGAGCTTTTCAGCAGAGCCTAACTTGTCCTGCAGTGCCATCTATCGAGTTAGTCACGCTAATGTTTACACACACTGCCATGCACATGAACTAACAGGCAAAGACACACGTGCCCTCATACACAACACATATCCAATGCTGTGATTTGTGCACTATTGCTTAGTGAAGCCCTGTCTGTTCCAGCTTGAGTTTAGAATTCAAACACTATTATAAGCCCACTTGCACTCACGTACACACACACTGTAACATTATTCATAATGTCGGTGCCATATTTTGAGGTCCTGTTTTCTAGTACTGTTACAGCAATGTCACATCACTTTCAAGCTGTTTGAGTTGTATGATAAAGTCACAGCATGCTCTCATATCATTGGTCACTGTCAGCCAGCCATTTTCAGTTGGCTTCCAGAGTTCTACACTCTCAATGTATTATACCACTGAGTTTCAGTGAGACTGATGTTCTACAGTTGGTGCCATATGGACCCTCTGCCCCTCCCTGGTTGTATTTACACAGGCCCAAAACATTAGAGCTTTACCTCTATGTGGCCCAGATCTGATCTGACCATGAGAGGAGCAGCGTGACTATAGTTAGTTGGGAAACTGGTTTTTAACTGTTAGCCTGGCTTCAAATCCAAGTGTCAGCAAACATCAATTGTGCTGACCTCTGATCTCTCTGTGGAAAGCAGCAAGAGAAAAAAGACTCAATAAGGTAAAACACATATTAGTGTCTTAATGGGTAAATCTGCATTGAATCAGATTTGCCTTTTTTAGACAATCAGGGAAAGATCTGATCTGTGTCACAAAGGTTTTTGGCTACACTTGAAATTTCTGTGTAACTTTTGCAACCTGAGGAGAAGCTTATTGAGCAGGTGTTCAGGGGAATTTAGATTTGCCAATTTTGGTGGCGAATGTTCAAAATTTGAAATACGACATTAAATAGAGCAGGAACAAGAAATCCAGACTCCAGACTCTAATCAATATATAGAAACTTGTATCGTACGAGAAGTTTCTGGCTAAAGTTGGAGCCATGGCAATGTGATAAAATCCAGCCTTTTTTGTCACGCTTCAGAAATTGTATTGACATGACAGAAGTAACCTCGGAAAAAGAGTGAAGAGGCTCATTTTCTGTCTTCGTGTAAATGCAACACATGTCCTGAAGATGTTTTGTGACAGTGAGTTTTGTTCTGTTCTGTGTAACATCTGATGTTTCATTCAGAGCAAAACAACATCCTTCACTGTCCTTTGCTTTTACTTGACAGTGTCATCCTGTGCCCATTTTGTGTCAACTCTCCTAATAAGCATTAGAATTTAGTTAAATCAACATAAGGGACACAAAATGGCACAGATTAGTGGTGTGGTTGAGATCTTAACCACAGGTACCCGCCCAACCCGATTTAGAGTTTGAAATATCAAAGATATTGTGATGAGAACAGAGAAAAAGGTTTGATAATATAATTATTTTTTACTACATGTTTCAGGTAATTCTTTCTAAATATATTGATATACCTTAGCTTTGCTCAAAAATTGTGATATTTTATAATGACACTTATAACAAAGTTATGGATGGAAGTACGCACAGTATGACTTGGAGACCTACACATGTACTATCCAAAACTGTATAAAATGTATTTCTACTGTAATTGTGAATTTGTGTTATACAAATATATATTATATATATATGTATATGACTATAAAAACAGTCATTTTCTATGTGTTTAAACTACATAAGAGCTGAACAAATGCTGAGGACGGTGTCACTGTACATAGCTGTGAATGAAATCCAATTTAAAATGACTCATATTGATTGTGAATGTACTCATGCTTTCTGCAGTACCTACACCTACCCAACTTGAATGCTGCTTCTTCTGTTGTGTGACAAAAAGTACTTTGACCTCTGAAGAGAGAACCGCTGTCGAGTTATAAGTTGGACAAATTTTAGTGACGATTTAACAGAACTATTTATTTCTTTATTTATTTGCACATGCAAGTTGAAATCCTTCCAGTTTTAAGTTTGAGTATTAATGCGGAGAAATGTAATTGCCGAAGTATATATAATATATATCATGTGTTTAGAATGCATTTTGCAGACGCTATCTGTACATACTATTTAAGATACAGTTTTTACAAAAAATAATATATGTATAAAATTGAAAAAATGCTGTGCAGCGATTATACTGGAGCCATTTTGGGCTTTGGAACGTACCATTTTTTCAGTATATAAGAAGTGTTTTGAATAATGTACTAAAGTCTCTATTGTACAAATAATAAAAATGTCACTATTGGTAATCTGGGTTCCTTCTAATGCACTGAGCTCTGTGTTTGGATGGAAAGAGGAGGGTGATATCTCTCTTACTGCTCCTCTCTCCTCTGTGCCTTACTGAAGTAGAGATAGAGACACGTGAGGAGAGATAGGGGGAGAGAGAGGAAGAAAGGGTGAGGTGATGAAGAAGGAAAAAAGAATGTTATGAAATAATGAAGTGGCTGAGGTAAGGACGTGTGAGAGGGATGAAGAAAGAAATTACGCAAATAAGAGATAATGGGAGCCAAAAACAAGGAGGGAAATGAAAGAGTGGAGGAAGGAAAGAGACACTATGGGGAAGGAAGGACCAGGAGTGAGGGAAGGAAGGAATAGACATAGAGGGAAGAAAGGGCTGAAGGAAAGTAAACATGGAAAAAAGGAAAAGAAGGGGTAAAGTGATAAAGAATAAATAAGGGAGGTAGAGAAAAAGAGATGAGGTAATGAAAGAAAGCGTGTGATGAGGAAATAGTGGAGAGGGATGAGGATCACCTCAGCAGGTCTGTTTCCTCTGCTTCTCTGTGGATTAAACTCAGCAGAGCCTCTCGTCGTCTCAGCAGATGCCCCTTTGTCTCTGTCCATTAGTCTAACAGCCTGATTCTTCTTCATCCCTCTCTATCTGTCCATCTCATCTATTCTTGACATTTATCCGAGCCGTGGATCACAGAGGGACAGCTGAGTTTGTCAAGCTTTTTATTAAGGCAGAACACCATGTCAGTGCTTGTATTTTTCGGGAGCTCAAAGAAAAACTTTGGTCCACTGTGGTGAGTATTATGTATAACAGCTCTACACACATTCTGCATCTGCACAATTCTACACATGCAACTGCAAAAATAGGTTATTGATCAGTGATAATTACACAAGGACTTTTTCTGGAAATGGAACTGGAGCTTGGCCACGTGTGTGTATAAAGTCCTAAACCAGTTATAATTTCCATATGGAAAAGGCTGAGTACAGTGAGAGAGATCCTTAGTGTTCTCACCCACTGTACTCAGCCTTTTGATTTATTCGCAACTTTATTATCCATTAATGGGCATTGGGAACTTTAATAATTAGTCCAATTCATCCCAACTGTGCCCCATGTGCTCATTCATCATTCAGTATGTCTAAAATATAGAGGTGTTAGTCTGTTATTTGAGTAGTGCCATTTGTTTAATTTAACATAGGAATAATTTTGCAAGTGTGTCACTTTTGGTTTTATTAAGCTGAAGCACCTTTGGAGGTGACTACAGCCTTGAGTCTTCTTGGGTATGACATGACAAGCTTTGCACACCTGGATTTGTGGATTTTCTGCCACTCTTCTCTGCTGATGCTCTCAGGCTCTGTGAGGTTGGATGGGGGCTTTCAGTGGACAGCCATCTTCAGATCTTTCCAGAGAAGTTTGCTTGGGCTCAAGTCAGGACTCTGGCTGAGCCACCAACGACATTCACTAGTTGTCTTTAAGCCACGTTGTCTTGGCTGTGTGCCTATGGCCATTGTCCTGTTAGAAGGTGAACTTTCGGCTCAGTCTGAGGTCCTGAGCGCACTGGACCAGGTTCTCATTAAGGATATCTCCGTTCAGCTTTCACTCAAGCCTGACCTGTCTCCCTGTGCCTTCTGCGGAAAAGACTCCCACAGCACGATGCTGACACCACCATGCTTCATCTTTGGGATGGTACTGGGCAGGTGATGAGCTGTGCCTGCTTTCCTCCAGACATGATGCTTAGACGTGAGGCCAAACAGTTCAATCTTGGTTTCATCAGACCAGAGAATCTTGTTTCTCAAAGTCTGAGAGTCCTTGGTGCTTCTTTGCAAACTCCAAACAGATGTATTTCACTGAGGAGAGGCTTTGTCTGGCCACTCTGCCATGAAGCCCAGATCGGTGGAGTGCTTCAGTGATTGGGCTCCTTCTGGAAGTTTCTCCCATCTTCACACAGGATCTCTGGAGCTCAGTCAGAGTGACCATTAGGTTGTTGGTCATCTCTCTTACCAAAGCCCTTCTCCCCTGATTGCTCAGTTTGGCTGGACGGCCAGGTCTAGTGCTTCTACTACACTTCAGAGGGAAATATTGTTTGCTTTACTCTGCGACTACCCAGCAGTATAGAAATAGATTAAAGTCAGCTCCACATCAACCAGCTACCACATTAAAATTCTGGTTACACACTAAAGCATCTGTATTAATTCTCCAATAATATAGAAATATATAATAGGCCTATAACAGTCACATAGGCATTTCCTCTGTATAATGAATACTTTATGTACACTTACATATGTTTTACAAATGCTACTTTTGTCCTTTTACTTTTTGCTTTTACAAAACCTCTATATTATTATATTCCACTACATTGTTTTATACTGTATCATAACATGCATAAATGGATCATAATAACATAGGTATCATTGGCCAAACTTTCATCCCTGTCTGTCTTGTACCATTCCCCACCGTTCTCCTGGCATCAGTTCCCTCTGTAGAACAACTCGGCTTACTGTGGTCCAGGCCGACAATTAACAATAGAGGCTAATAGCACACACACACACACACACACACACACATTCACACACTAACACGCATTGATGAAAGCAGAATGATGTCCCTTTGTTCCCTTTCCTCTTTACTCTGTCTTTTACACACTGGTTTGGACAAAATGATACTTCTGTGTGCTAACTGACCAACCCACTTACACAATCATGCATATATTTTCCCCCCACGCGGACTAATACATTATGCTGGCATCAGTATGTGTGTGTGTGTTTGTGCATGTAACAGATACAGAGTGAGAGTTTTTGTGCACTCACCAAAGCAGTCAATAAGCTCTTGTGACCTGATCAATAACAATACCAGAGACTGAGCCCATGACCTGCATTCAGCTGCTGCCTGCATATGTGTGTGATGAGTGTGTACGTGTATGCAGATGAAGTGTCCCTACAATTGATCCATTGTCCAGAGGCAGGACTGAGACATATAGTATATTGTGTCCAACATGCAGGACTGACGTGTGTGAGGCAGCAGCTTTGCTTATTTTGCCTTTCAATTTTATTACTCAAGACAGCTGTTAGTGCCTGTACAGTGGATGAATCAAACTAAGTATCATAAAGTTTCAATATCATAAAGTTTCAAATAAATGTGTCAATTGGGACAAAGTATAAAAAAGGTTCACTCCAACATTTAGGGAAATCCACTGTTTGCTGTCTTTTCCAGAGTTGGATGAGAAGCTCAATAACAGTTTCCTCTCTGAACAACCAGTGTAAAGTTGCAATTAGCCTAGCTTAGCACAAGCGCTGAAGACACATCAAAAATAAAAACCTCCAACTAGTTCAATGGTGTCTTATGTAGCCTACAAATTATTTTTTGCGTATTTGACCTGTATTGTAGAAATAGAAAACGAGACATTGCAGTTTAGTTAGGTCACAGTATGTATTTGAAATTATTGACAAACATTAGTTGGGCCAGGTATAACTGCATGCACCTAATGGTGAAGTTGGCAGTTTTTCACAACATCCTTATTCAGAACAAAATCCAGGTGAAGCAGAATGTAGTTGTGACAATTTTGCCCTTGATGAAAGTGATGAAAGAATGTGATGTCAACTTCTCATCTGACAGCAATAGCAAAAGAAAAATAATTTACAACATGTTGGCATTGTCCTTAAGGGGAATAGTTTTGGGGTGATTGGCCTATTGGTCAAATCACTGTTAGCTAGTTAATGCTAACACAAACGTAGCCGTTAGCTCACGTTTGCCAAACTTTTAATAACCACTCTTTTTTAGTAATGGGCTAAACAGTTATTTGCAGTTATTTTACATGGACTTAAGTCATGCAGTGGCAGCACACATCACTGGAAACGCAAAAACAGCGTAGTCACTGCTAGCAAGAAACAATATTGTAAGATTCTTTCATGAAAATGTTAATTTCTCCAATCTGTCATACAAAGCTTATTCACATATGAAATATTACTTATTTTATATAACTGTAGCATGGTTTGATGATGCTATAGTTGTCTTCTATCACCAAAATATGTGGATGTCACCTGTTTGCAAAGAAATACTGCTAACCGACCATATCACATGAATTGATAAAAAATTTATTTTGGCACTAACATCGATTTCCCTTGTGCTTCCCTTCTGACACACATATACTCATTGGAGACTATTGGTTTTCTTTTATCACATGAATGTTGTGTATTCCATGTGTTGTCTTGAGCAAACTAGGCCCTGGTAGTTGATCCAGGCTGTGTGTCAGAGACAAGCCTGAGATAATGCACCTTTAATCTACTCAACCAATTCACTGTTTACCATGACAATACCACCAAACCCACACAGGGATGAACTTGCCTGGAGTGCCAGTGGGATTACACCTGTGACATTTCTGTTGGATCCCTTATATGCCTTGCTTTGCCTTAGTGTTTTGTGTGTGTGTGTGTGTGTGTGTGTGTGTGTGTGCGTGTACAGGCATGTGGGCACCATAAATAGACATCAACCCTACACACCCCACACTTTTTTTTTTTGATGTTAGATTTTTACCATACCTTTTCTCTTTTTCTGTTTTTATATCTTTACAGTTTAATATACAATTTAGCCAACCAGTGTGTGATTTATAGGTTACATAGGTTTATCTCTGGGAGTCTAATCAGTGTAAACCCAAATCTATACTCAGAGTTGAATGGATTAGATGTAGATCCAGTGGAGACCCTGGGACAGACCAGGCTTTCATCCACTGCACACAATATACCTGTTTAACATGACAATACCTCCAACATACACAAGCTGCTTATGTAGAGCCTCTCAGACAAACCTGCTGGAATGGTGTTTGGATGAGAGTGCATGAGTGTGTGTTTCTGTGTGTCTTTTAGGCACTTTTAGGCGTGTGTGCGTTTTTCATGTGTGTGTGTCTTCATCCCATAGGACCGTCTGAGAACCGGTCAGACAGCGTTTTGAGTGAAGTCACCTGAATGAAGGAATGGAGAACTAGTTTTTTACCAAAGAGCCAGAGGGAGAGTCAAAGTGAAAGAGAAGGAGAGAAACACGTTCAGCTCCGGGTGCTAAGTCCAATTGGTGACTGTTTAATCAACATTTGATATGAGCGGTTGACGCTTTCTCTTTTCTCCGACTCTGTGACGCTTTGCCCGGACATTTCATGAAGTTTTTTTTTCTTTGGCCGAAAAGACAACTTGATACACCAGACTGCCGTGGTGTCAGTGTGGTGTCCCACTTTGGAGGCAGGCTGTCCCAGGACAGACGCACACATCTGTAAAAACAGATAGACTGTCACAGCGCCACACACACACTCACGCGCGCGCACACAAGCACCGGGGAGGAAGACTGTGCGTGTCACAATGCCTGTTCGACAAAAAGGTAAATAAAGTAGTTTTGGGTAATTCTTTGTCTTTATTTCCATCGATGTTGTACATACAAACATATATTTTATTTTGTTAAAGAGACGACATTGAAAAAAATCAGTTTGAACCTCTCTAAAAGCTCGCGTTGATGTTGCTACAGCTCTGCGAAGCGCTCCTCTTTAGCCTGTAAGTTAACGTCACGAAACTTCTCTTAAACATCAGCAATTTAACGTTTAATTGTTTGTTGGTAAACATACACAAGTTATAGACCATAACTTAAGAGCTTTTACTGGTCATTCAGACCTTGTGGTAAATTCGGCGCACAAGTGTTTCACAAAGTAGCACTTTCAAAAAATGTTTTAATGACTTCTGTTTGTTTTCAGTATGCTAGTCTGCATTGATATGCCAGTATATTGACGGGATTTAGCTTCAGCATGAATTATATTTGTTGGATGCTGTGTCAAAAAGATTGCTGCTAATGATAGACTATAGACTTATACCTATAGATACGTAAATATTGATTAAATCACCACAAATCTGTCTGCCATTTGGCTTGACGTGCAGTAAAGAAGGTGGCATGTGTGGGTCAACGCTGACACATTTCAGACTGAGTTTGCTTTAATCAGCTGTTCAGAGTGCCATGGAGCCTGGAATGCAGTTTGCAACCCTCCTTTACAACATAAACTCTTTTGCCCTCATGCCCTTCTGCACCAGAGCAACTCAAACACAGGGTTATAAAATGTAATAGTAGTTACCAGTCCATAAAATGCAGACAAATACAATAGTGTGCCATGAACTGGCTGAATGTTCAGCATGTAACACAAAGACCTGTGGCTCCTTTGTAATTAAGAGTACTTAAAAGATACTGAACGAACACCTTATATTTCACATATTTCATTTTTTATTTGCTCCTCAGAAGAGCAAGGAGATGAGATATGCTAAAAGACAATTGACAGACTAATAACACCTGTGTCGACACTCTCTCCCAGCCAGGTGTTCTTAATAAACTTCACCCTAATGACGACCCTGCCAGATCTGAACCAGGCACAGTTTTTAACCAAACTCATGTCCACCTAAGTTAAGGCTTTGTCTAATGTACACTACATAATCTCCTTGCTTTACTGAAGAGCACCTGGAGAATTTTATACTTACCTTCTCTGTCATTAGTAACGTGGTATTTAATTGTTTATGTTCTGTTTAGATGCTCAGCGAGCCCTGGAGCTGCTCCAGCAGTACCGGGCCAAATTAGATCAGAGACAGCAAAACCAGAATCGGACCAAACAGGGCCACCTGGAGGAAGATCACCAGCTCCAGCAGTCTCTGGACAGAGTCATCAATGTCTTCCAAAGTCAGCTCTTTAGTGCTCTGCTTGGTAAGAATATCTGTTTGTCTGTCTGTATACTCCCTCCTCCCTCCTATTTATACACCCATTTAAACATGGTATTACAATGTGACCTATTGATTTTGAAGCCTTGGTGAGCTTTTAAATGCTGTCAAGCTTGTTGACCTTCCTATTATTCTTTTTTAGTTGGATTTTTTATCTATAATGGATTCTTAAGGTGTGGTGCTGATTGTCTTGCTAACTGTGTGAATGGAAATTAAGGATGTTTCTTTAAAAAATAATCTTTGTTTTAGTCTATGTTTGATATTAAAAGACCTTTACAGACAGTTATGCACTATTTCTTTTTGTATGAATACCCATGACCACATATTACAGTATATTTTCAGAGATCAATGTATTGAAATCAACAGCTATGTTAGATTAAAGGATAATTTCACCAAATCACACACACCTTTTCTTGATAATATCATTGTTATATAACATTGTTGGTACATTGTTCATGTGAAGCGGTTTTAGTTAGCAGTTCTTTCAAATGTAATGTTGGATTACATTATCTCAAAACCAAAACAGAAAAAAACAGAAACTCACCGCATGGCTTGATGCCACTGGTTTTTATGATTTGGGTGAACTGACCGTTTAGCTTGATTCTCATGTTGCTCATGTCGACAAGTTCAGGTGCTCAGTGCTGCTTCGCTGCAGCCAGGTCGGCCTGTCTTGCATTTTGCATTTAGTGTCATGTCTTGGAGTAGTGCAGTGTGTTAGTCAGGAAGGATGCTGTCTGTTTGGGACTGTATATAAGGCTAGAAGACAGGAACTGTATCTGTAGGCCAGTAGGCCAGCGGACAGGAGGCTGGACTGATAATAGTGTTTGCTGTAAGTGGTAGCACAAGTTCTCATGGTGTCTACAAGATGTTTTAGCTGGCCTAATCACATGACTGTTGACCAGAAAATGGAGATCAGAACACACAGATGTGGGCGTGACATGGCCTGTCACATAAAACACAGGGCCCATTGTAGAAAATAGGTACACATTTTAAGTATGTGTAGCATGTGTAAAGTCCTCCCAGTAGTTTATAATCTGTGTCTAAGTAGTTAGTTCTGCTTGTGGTGAACTGTTTCTTCTTTGAAGGAAAACACAGGCCACAATGTGTGTCTGTGTAAGACAACAAACTGGTTCTTGGTCTCTGGCCCCACCTGCTCCTGCTCCACGCCCACACCTGTACCTGTTAAAGTAACACCTCTTTCTCTGTTCTGTGTGTGTGTGTGTGTGTGTGTGTGTGCATGTTGTTTGTGTGTGTGTTTGTGTGTTGTGTGTCTTGGTGATGGGTGATTGTGTGTGTGTGTGTGTGTGTGTGTGTGTGTGTGCAGACGTTCATTGCTTTTCAACTAACATGAGACTGACTTCCTCTTCATCTACTGTAGCATTTAATATGTTTGAATATTTTCTGTCTGTGTGTTAATATATATATATATATATATATATATATATATTGATTTACATATGATATTTAATGCCTGTTTCATCATCATTTGTATGTGTTATAGTACTTGTTATACTTGTTATCCCCTGTCCTCTTCCCACATATTCTATCATTTTTTCTCACTATCTCTTTTATAGCCACCAAACTGAGCTCACACCCATGTGTATGGTGTAGAATTGCCTGTCAGTTGTTAAGCGGGGGAAGTGAAACCTCTGATCATAACAGTCACTCAGTGCTCTTACATATGAAAAAGGAAATGACAGTGGGATGAACTACTCATTCCTCCTTTAAATGAGGAACCCAGGATACTTCAGTAGCTACCGGTCTATATAACTATGGTGGAAGTATCCTCATGCTGCCACTAGGGGTCACTAGTGTATTAGCTGTGGTTCATTTGATTACACAGCTAACTCAGAAAAATGAGGGGACTGCTTCATTTTGGTTTTATCTGAATTAAAGAATACTATAAAACAGTAGCTTTTCTTTTATATTTTAAACGGCTTTATAGGGCTGCAAATAATGATTCATGATTTCATTGTTGAGCTACAAATTATATTCTTTGATTAATCAATTGATAGATCAATTTTTCAGTCTATGAAATAAAATAAATAAATTTTTCATTTTGCCTGACAAACTGTCCAAACTATTTAGATGCTCAACTCACAAAGATATGAAACAAAAAATCAACACATTGTCCAATTGTTGCGATTGGAGCAGAGAATGTTTTGAGTTTGTTTTTACTTTTTTAACAAATTACCCAAATGATTTTCAAAATGATTGGTGATTAATTTCTAGTTATTAAATAATCGGTTCAGCTCTAAAAGCTCTACATCATTTAGAGATAACAGTTTCCCACTGATATTCATTCATTCATTCACTTATTGTCTTCATTATTTGTTTTATGATTAGTCAGTCTATCATTTACAAAGTTGTGCATTCATTCGGTCATAACTTAATTTATGAATCCATTGGACCCTCCAGTCATTCATCATGGCTCTAATCTCTCTGTTTCTACCTCCAGATATCCAGGAGTACTATGAGCTGACCATCCTCACAGACAACAAGCGTTCTGGGGACCAGCTAGATGGTCCAGGGGTCCTCTCTGCCTCCTGTAACTTGCCAGAACAACTCCCAGCCCAGCCACAGCCCTCCCCTGGTCCCGAGAGCCCGCTGGCTTCTCCGCCAGGATCACCTCAGCCAAAATCCATTGCCCCCAAACCCAGGTCAATCAAGTCCCCTGCCCCTCCAATCCCATCTGGAATACCCCCCAAGAAGCCATCTTCCCCAACAACACAGTGCAGTACACCTCAGTCACAGCCAGCCAAAGTCAAGTACCGTGCTCCTCTTCCTCCTGTCCAGTCTGGAGCCTCAGCAGCGGAGACTTCTAAACCCTCTTCTCCCTCTGCTGCCACAGTGAATGGTGTAGAAACTCCCACTGGCTCCATAAAAACACCTCCTGCAGTATCACTGAATGGAGCAAAGCCACATCTGACTGCCACCACCTCTTCAGAAAGCTCCACCACCTCTACCAATCCACCAAGCCTTCCTGCCGCTCCCGACCTCAACCTGGTGACAGTCTCAGCCCTCGTCTCCAGCACCATTCAGGGATTCATGCCTCCAACTACTTCAGACAAACTCACTCCAACCAACACCACTCCTAGCACTGGCCCAGATCTTGACAGAGTCACAGATGCTGCAGTCATCTCTACAGGTGTCACGACCAGCAAAGACCCAGGATTAGGCAAAGTCACTCAAAGCACGAGTCCAGCTAGCCCCACCCAGGGAAAATTTACCTTCAGCAACCTCAGCCCCACAAGTCCTCCAGGGCCTTTGACTAAAGGACCTCATTTGAGGTATGTCCAGCAATTTATTTTGCTCAGTGCAACATGAGCATACATTTCAGCCGTTAGTAGGGTTTATTAGCAAACCAGACTTAACAGCTGTTATTATGACATTTTAAAAGACGGGGGAAACCTATGGTCCAGTTTTACACACGTGCTGCAGAAAGTGTGCTGACTTTCTCTATCACAGTTTGGTTTGGTAGTCTGATCGCAGCTGAAACAAATGCACGAGAGAAATGAGTTAATACTGGATCTAAAATTAATTTATAAAGTTTGGCTTCACCCAGAAGCCTTGAATGTTGTTAAGAGATGATTGTCACCCAGCAGCTCACCTCTGTGAGGAAATGCCCTCTGGAAGGAGGTTCAGACAACTCTGTTTTAAATCTGAGCGGATTAAAGAAGTACATTCCCTTAGGCTGTTGGACTCTTGAATGGAAAACCTCTGGCACTTAAGGGCACATTTTGTTTTTAGTCACTTGTCTTTTGTAATTATTTATGGTTTGCATATTTAGGTCACTGAACCTCTGAATTTGCAGACTTCCCACATTTAGGGTGTATTGTCTTTAGCTTATATATTACACCAATGGTATTTTGTGTATTTTAAAATGTTGTACAACATTTTAAAATACACAATGCTTTGTATGGAGGTCACATTCAGGGAGTTCAGGTGTAGATAGTACAGAATAATAATAACTGACAGTTTTCAGAGTTCACCTCCTGACACCCTCTCTCCCTGATCTCTGTTCTTAGCCCAACCAGCCCCGGGTCAGTAAAAGTCACCTCCCCCAGCCCCAGGCCAGCTGCAAGCCCACTGACCCCCAACAAGGTAAGACATCTCTGGTTGTTTTGTGTTTGTGTCTGAGGAAACCTGCAGCAAATCCCTCTACAGTTAGAAGCAGCGTGAAGTACAGATTGCTTCCTATCAGAAGGAGGCTGAACCCAGGCACTGGGTGGTAACCTTGAGGTTACAGTTTGGCTGCATGATTTTGGAAAAGAAAGAGAAGTAATTATTTTTCTCATGAGTTTTAGAGAAACTATTTTCAGATGTAAATATATCCTCTGTTATCTGTTGGTGCCTAGGAGAGCTTGTCAGGTGTGGCAATGTACTGTATGATGCTCCCATTATTGGTGCTTATATGGGGTTAGGTCGCAGGGATTTCTCGGTAGGTTTCATCCCCTTATATTCTGATTCTTCATTTTCAGACTTGATTTTGTTGGCATCTGTCAAGTAGTATATAAATCTTTTTGTCAGAGCTAGGGTTGGATAAGTATTTCTTTTTTTAATCTTCCTAACCATCCTGCATAGGATGAAGCCATTTTGTTTAAACTTCAGAGGTTTTTCTTTCACCGTGTTACACCACATTTTGTTTTGTGTTTGTCATTTGGTGTAATATCGCAGCTTATAAGGAAATTAGGAGCACAATTCACCCTGCTCATGCAAGTACAGAGGAGTCAGTGTCATGTATGATAACATTTTATTAGTTATGAATCAATTGCTTTTATACAAGGATTTAATGCAATTGAATGATACAGAATGGGAGTTTCTCGACCAAAATTACCCTGTATTTGTTGCTTCATGTCCAACATATCACTGCTCTAACATGGGAATAGTTTTGATATAAGGCAAACATGTTTATTTTACAACATGTCTTCTTTTGAACCTGTATATCAAAAAGGCTGCAGAGAGCAGAATTAGATGGACAGATCATTTATGCTGTTTGAACATTGGGTTACATTGCATTACATAATATGACAAGAGGAATCAATTCAGTTCAGTAACATTTTATTGTCCCGTAGAGTCAGCAGAAAGAGCTCAGTGGTAAGCTCATGGCACTGGTTTTGTCTCGTTGATCTTGCTGACATAGAAATTGAATGGTTTTTTGTGGTTTGGGCATTTTCACTACAGATTCACTCTGGGCACAATGTTGCTTTGATCTGCTGCTGATTGCCCACATCTCAGGAAGTGGTGCTGTTATTGATTTGCTTTGCTTTATGCTGAAGTTGTTTTGTATAAACTGCTGCACAGGCAACATTTGTCCTCCCAGCTGTACACTGCTTGTATTGTGTTGGAGTTGGTGTTAACCCCGGATACATTACTCAGGTGTTGCTTAAACCTGCAGTAACTGGTTCTTCTGGCCTCGTGTAGGCAGCACAAATAAGTTGTGAACACAACACTGACATAACATCACCTTCCAAGCTGATATGGAGAACTTGTTGAGTTATGTTGAGTTGTGTTTCTGGCCCCCTGGTGAATGGTCCAATATTCAGTACAGTGGGTTTGTTGAGTTTCTTCACTGAAAGCAGTCACCTGTTGTGGCTGAAAGTCATGACAGCCAAACGTTGAGCTGCAACTCTATAAAACTCCATAAAGCTGCAGATTTGGATGATCATTTTAATTCTACTACATTGTTTTTGTAGAAGTATCAATCATAGTGGCTTTAATAATTAATCCAATAATTACTGGAAACTGGGGTTGAAACAAAAGCATTTAACTCATTATCCATTTTTGAACTGTTTAATGAACGCGTGGCGACAACTATCTGTAAAACACTGAGTAGGTAGGCTCTTCACTGTGATGTGTTCAAACAAATCCAACCTGAAATTCAGATGTGTCTTCTGCTGTTTATTCAAAACAGAAAAATACTGACTAGCAATTGTTGTACTGACACACTTAAAATGAGAAAAAACATAAAATATCAGAGCCCTACTCACCGTCTATGTCTGAATTTAAACAAGTGAACAGGTAAATAATGTAAGACCACACCCCTCTGCCCATTACTGGAAGTTATAGTAACCAAAAGAACATGTGCAGCCTAAACAAAAAATAAAAAACACAGGCTAAATACACAATTTGGCTCCTACAGAACAGGATTACTTATTTCAACTGTCTGTAGGAGAAATTGAGACCCAGTAATGATGTTCATTAGCACAGCCCAGTGCAGCAAGACAGCTTTCTGTTGGCAGCAGTGAGCATCAGGGGAGAGAATCAACAATGAGTGCAGGGCGAAGGGAGGGTAGAGCTGGACAGAAGTAGAGTAGGACAGGAACAGAAACAAATGTAAAATAGTGTGTATGTTTGCTGGTCTTGTAGAGTGTAACATATTATATTGTAATGTTTCAAATTCAACAATAACTGTAGTGATGTCGTGCATCTTTAAAAAAGCCGAATATCCCGAGTGAGTGAATTTCCATCTCTGAGGAGCTTCAGGGTGCATATGGAGCTCTAACTTGATACCCACAGTCAACGTTGAAAGTAGAGCATCCATTGCTATACCGCTGTTACTGTTCACTCAGTCTCCTGCCAAACAGTGACTGACCTGATAAAACAGCAGAGTGGTGTGTGTGTGTGTAGTATATGTACTTGTGTGTGTGCTTGTGTCTGTGTATACATGTCTGTCTGCGTGTGTGTTTGCCTGTGCATCCATGTGTATGCATTTCTGCGCCTGTCTCTGCACGTTTTTTTTTTTTTTTTTTTTTTTTTGTGTGTGTGGCGAGTGTGTTCTGCGAGAGTGCGGATGCATATTCTGAGCCATGCACACTTTGAGGTCAAAATGTGGCTACCAGCTGCCATAAAACGAAGACAGCAGCTGGAAGACAAGAGGGCGGGCGGAGGTGCACCGGGACAGCTGCCATGTTTCCGAGGCGGCCTCTATTTTAGCGGAGAAGTCCTCTCTAGTTGCTTTGATGAAAGGACAGGTGGAGAGGACATGAGAAAGGGAGGAGAGAGAGAGATTGAGGGATGAAAGAAGAGAAGGAGGAGAAGGAGGAGACAGAGACGGACAGACGACAGGAGGATGTCCCCAACAGCAACAAGCGGCCGAGTGGTGGAACAGGAAAGTTGCAGCAGGAAGATGTTTTGGTGAAACTTTGCCAGTCGGACTGGTGAGGATGGACTGCATCTGTATCCTCACTACCAAGGTGAGACACAGGAACAGAGCAGAGAAAAACAGGGAAGACAAACAAACAGATACAACTTTCTACTAACTAAATTATCAATGTCCCTCTTGATGGCATTCATTCAATTTATCCCTTTACTGTTTATGTTGAAATTGCATGTTAAGTGTGTGCTAAGCTTTGAATGAGTCTGACACGATCTTTCTGCTTATAAACTGTCATCAACATAGCATGATCTTTAAAAGTGAGAAAAGTGAGACTGAGAGCGGCAGTCCTTTGGGGGATTCCTCTGAACACATCCAGATGAATAGTTTCACAGAAAACTACTTGCTTTGTAATTGATGGTCAGCTTAGTGCACCTGCTCACAATTAGCCATATCAAATTGTGAACAGGCTGCTCATTGTACAGATGGCTCGCTGTAATTTGTGAATGAACAGGCTTTAAGGTGATATCTTAGAGGAACGGACTGTGCTCTAGTGAAGTGACTCTAATGGGAATGCCGATCGGTTGCTCAGCTGTTGGTCTGACAACATGTGATACCCACAGAGACGGGGAAACTGGGTTGATAGGACACACACTTCAAAAGACGAGCTCTCTGACTGGTTGGCTAGCTGTGTAGGTAGCTGAGTGATGTGGTTGACTGACTGATGGGTCTCAAGGCTAAAAACTAGGCTGGCAAAAATTAAACGCTATATTATGCACATATGTGCAGGCTCAGAAATGCATGGCCCATTTTAAAGCAGCAGGACCAATGTGAGCTGGGACACACTCACACAGGATAAACAGATATAAATAATGGATGGATGGATGGATGGAGAGCTGAACTGATAGATGGGCTTTCATTGGAGCAAATCTGCAAATACTACTACATGTCAGGCCTGGACTATAAAGAGGACTCAGATGCAGAATGTCCAGTTAGACAGACTTTATTAAATATTCCAACCTCTGCGGTGAGAAACAAAATAAACCAGCTATGGAATTTATACTCTCAAGGCTAGAATAAACTTATCAGGAAAATAATCTAATAAACAAAAACCACTCCAAATGGAGGGACAAAACTGCAGAAACAAAAAGGAATAAACCAACAGAAAATCACTCCACAAGGAGGAAGACAAGAGCTAAACACTATACTATAGAGACTAACTAAAAACACTCTCAAAAAACAGAGGCTCTACTATAACATCTAAGCATGAACAACTAGAACAAAAAATCACTCCAAAAGGAGGCTACAAAAACTGCTCTAAACTTGACAAAACAGATTTCTCTAAACTATGAAAATACAAACAAAAAAATCACTCGCATGGAGGTAAAGAATACATACGACACAGCAAAGACAAGGCAAGGCAAGAACTATGATGACTGGCTGGGGTGCACGAACAGAACGAAACACTCTGGCACAAGACAAAGGGAGACGCAGACTATAAGACACATGAGGGCAAATGGGAAACAGGTGGACACAATCAGGAATCAGGGAAGACACTCAGACAGGTGACACATGAGGAAGGGCAAGTGACCTGAAACGAGAGGAGAGTTAACCTTTCAAAATAAAACAGGAAATGACAAGACATGGAAACAGGACAAAAACTCCAACTTGACCTCACCGTGTGACACTACAAGGTGGGGCTGGGGTGTGCTTGGAACAAAAGATGTCCAAGCCTGCTACCAGAGAGATGGGCGACATAATTATTCAAATGGGGATAACAGCAAACACAAACTAAAGGAACTACTATTGTTTTCTCATCAGTCATTAGACTTGACTTGTGTCCTCCACTTCTCACTACATCTCGCAGACTTTGTTCATCCATACTGCAAACGTTTAGGCACAACCTGGTCTGACACGTTTTAGCTTGTCCTGATATTTTAAACATTGAAGTTGAAGCTTGATCTTGTGATATGGTTCAGCTGTTTGTGTTCTGGGTCTCTTTGCTCCTCTTTCAGTCAGGGTCTGTGTTGGCCCTGACAGCACAGGAGTTGTAGTGTGAGCAGCGCATCAGCAGCAGCTCCGGTGCACCATGTGTGTCTACACAGGAGGCGTTCAGGCACAGTATTGAGTGTAGGTCGCCTGTGTTTTGAAAGTGCTCACACCCCAATACACAATAACTGTAGTTACATGTGTAAAACACAGGAAAATAGACTTGAAGCGGTGGCTTTTGTAGAAGTGTCTGTTTGGTCAGATGTGTGTAAGACAGATGACGGAAAAACACTTTCTTTTCCATGTCACAGTCTTTGTTCTTTCAAACTTAAAAACTACATGTTTAAAATCAGTATTGTCCTGGAATTCTTGAGGTTGTATCATACATAGTTAACAGAATACAAATATTTAATTAGTGGTTAAATCCTCTCTCAAGCTTAGTCTTCGTCTCAGTCTTGGACATTTCATGGACCCCTCAACTCCCAGGTCACCCTGCCGCAACCTCGCAGCATCGAGGTAGGTCACCTTGCAGCCAGTTCATGTGCTTGCTATGGGGAATTAGCTGTTAGGAGGATGACCTTCTGTCATGTTGGCAAATACAGGGATTGGGACTTTGAGAGTGGACAGAGAACCAAATCATGTCGCTAGCATAAATAACAAAATTGCTCTTGTTGTTGCAGTTTTGCAAAGCTGTAAGTTCTACCCCAAATTTCCAAAGACAGCCTTTCAGGGTGTCTTAGAAAGAAGCTGTAGGGTCATTCAAGTTAAAGGGATCTGGTGAAAGAAAGAAAGTGTCAGAAGAATGAGACACACACTCACACCACACACACACAAGTAAGTCTGTAGTCTGTTGGCAGATATACAAACAGGCTGCATTAATCTGGTTAATCTCATTTATCTCATTAAGTTAATGGATTGAAAACCAGAGGGTGTTCCTGAGCTCAAGTCTGCTAGATTACTGCTGGAAAATGTCTCAGTATATCCCCTCTCATCCTGCTGGATTCATTTCTTCTAGCCATCTGACCCGGGGCAAAGGGTAAAACACACAGAAAACCTTTAAAACCCAGGTGTAAATCCAATCAATAACTTGACATTAACTTAAAAGGGCACTGAGTTTCCAGCGCACCTACACTTTGTATAACAGCTTCAGAAATGCATCCAACCAGGAAGCACAGGCTGAAAAAACGTTGCCACTTGCAGACCCTGTTAATCATGTCATAATGTAAAAATTCAGTTTTGTATAGAAGTACAATATTCATGAATGGGAGACAAATAAATGTGATGTTTAATAGGAGATAAAGCCACTTGTGCAATAATGTTTGTATTGGTGACGAAAGGAGAAATGTCATTTAAATGTGGTCACCGGAGGTGCATGACAATGTACATGAACATGATGTAACAGGACTAGTTAAATCCTTCAAATAATATGTAAACAGTGTGCACCTCTACTGAACACAGTAGTATCTATGCCTGTGGAGATTGTTGTCAAACATACTGAATGAGGATTTTACTTTCTATCAGTACTCTCCTCTCTATCTTGCCCAATCCTCTTTTTATCTCTGATGTATCCAGTCTTAAATCCTACCCTGGTTTTATCAGTGTGTGATTGTGGTGTGGTCTTACTGAGTGTCACTGGCTTCCCGTGCTCCAGGAAAGCAAGAGTCTCTCCTAAGAGGCTTACCTTAGGCTGCTAATAGACTTTACAGAGGTGGGGCTATTTTAGTATGGGCAAAGAGGGGCAAAGAGAGGAAATAATGAGAGAGAGACACATAAAGACAGAGGGAAAGAGAGAGCACAAGTCTCTGAGGTCTTTGCATTCCTAGATTTGGTGGGATATTTTACTGGATTTTGCCAGTAAAACTCCAATGCTGCATCATTCCACCGATCCATCCATCTGTGGAACTGTCCAGCTGGCATTGTGATGTAACTGTGAGGAGGGGGTCACGGCTGACAAATTAATCAACAGAGAAGGCATGAGAGCAGAGAAGAGGGAGAGAACTTCCCAAACAGCCGCAGGACTACTGAGCCCAGGGCTATTCATCTGCAGCAGGACTAACACAGTGATGTAGGACTGACTGCTGGAACTGGTTAGCACTTCATGAGACCCTCAGTGAAAGGTTAAACGTCCTCTCAGCTCTGCAGGATCCACACTTGCTGTGACAAATTGGACTGAAGTGTGTAGGTATACGGATAGCCCTGCATGTAGTAGGGCTGACACCTACTGGGCCAGCACGAAGGCTGCATGTGAAGATGGACCATCACAACTCTGCATCCTCATTCGATGTAATGTATCTCCTCTTACTTTACTTACTGAGTTTCTTCTCACCCACCTGCTGTTTTTTAGTTGTGGCTCATTCAGAAAAGTGGTCTGAGTTTTGTCATTAGTGTAGAATAGAAAGGTCATCTGAGGTTGAATGGACTTCAGTAATGAATGACCAGCAGACAGTTACCTGTGTATTAATGTGTGGTTTGTGTAAAACCATATACAGAGTGGTGCATTTTTCAGTAAGCTCTGTTTTCTTGCCTGCACAGTTTAGGTTGGTTTTAAAGCTTGTTTTAAACCAAACATAGGTGTGTGTGTTTATATACTATCTACATGTGTATAAACAATACATATGTCCCGTGATCTTCATCTAAACACATTGTGGAGAAACAGAAAGAAAAACAACACAATAACACTTCCTTTATTTTCTTAATCATTCTCATTCAGAGAATTTAGCTGCAGTCAAACAATCTACAAAGCCTGTCTTAGGTAAAGTACATGTTGGCATCCATATATGTGCATCTATGTTACAGGCGCCTCCCAAATTATTTTGAAACAAGATGTGTCACTTCTTTCGGAAACACCTCAGAAACCCTCGGTCCCTGATCCTTCCAAGGTTACACAGAATGGTATCTGAGGTGATAGGAATCACGGAGGCTGGCTTACAATCAAGAGGAGCTGAGTAATTATGAGGAATTAGTCCAGGGCCAGAGGTTGTGGCTTTACCATTAATGATAGCTGCTAGCTAATGCTCCATTATCTGTGGTGACTACTCAACTACTTCTGTTTCAATCTTCACAGGTTAACAACTAAACTCAACTAAACTCAACTAAAGCTTTTAAGGCTCTTTTTCAAATGAATAAACAGAAGATTTTATGAGGTGTGGTCCACCACATCGTAAAACCCAATTTGTGGAAACTTCTTTTAGGCCCTGACCCCTTGATGTTTGAGTGAGAAGCTGTTCATCATAATGGCTGACATCTAGACAAAATAGTAACAACTTTTATGATAAGTTTTTAGCCATATTTGCTGCATATCTGTTCAAATGTCATTGCCATGAAATGGTACCCTTATGTACTAAGCCTCTTTCTCCTTGCTCATTATTTTGGAAATTATAAAAATGGATTTATCAAAATCTCATATCAGTGGTTGATACAACAACTGAATGGAATTGCGACGATGTTTAATGCTGTTTTACAGATTGATTTCACTTTGTGGCAAAGGGGAAAAACCATTAGTTACTAAAACTAGCCCAGAGCTAGCTATAACGCTGCTAACTGGAACCATCTCTCAGCTCATATCCATCCAAGTCCACATCCCTGAACCCAGTCCAAATCCAGAAGCAATACATGGTCGAGAGCCAGCTCATTTTTGGCTATCAGGCTCCAGACTTCAGCCACAATCAGACCAACTTGGCTGGTGACCAGGGTCAACTTCAGGGGCAAGGATTGAGCAGTGGTTGTCTTTGAAAAATAAATCACCTGGCTGAAAAAGGATGCAAGCAGGGTGCCAACACTCTGCAGGGGCTGATAGCCTTATGAAGAAGGGTAATAACAGTGGTTTGTTGTTCATATCTGAAAGATTTTTAGCAGATGTGTTCCCATTGCCAACACTTGTTTTTTCAGCAGTCTATTGTGCCGGTCAGGCTAACAGGCAAGTAGGCTAACATTAAATTGTTCATTGTTCAGCCCATGTCATGCCTGAGTTCAGACAGAGCAGCTAATCCCATTTAGCAGATGACTAATCTCTGTGGAGCTACACACACACACACACTCATACAAAGATACCAACCTATACACACATGCACGAGCAACAAGGCAAGTGGCTGAGTTCATTTCAGTTCAGTCTTATCATTGATTTTCCAGCAGGGGAAAATTAAACAGCTTAGCGTCATCATGACTGCATGAACCCATGGCCCTCGACTGTCAGGATAGTTTAGAGAGTAGATCAGGATCATTTTTCATGTGTATTGTGAGTCAAAAAGATTACAAAATATTGCCCTTGTCCCCCCTGCACTTGTTTGTCATGCTCCCAGTAGTATAGCTGCAACAGTTGAGTTTAGGGATTAATATTTTTATATTCAGTATAGGCTTCAAGCCTTTCTATGTCTACATCAGATCCAGAGAGTGTGCAATGTATCACTGCTGTGTTATATAGTATATGTATGCACATGCACTGTATGTTAGTACAGCTCATATAGATCTGTTTGAAGAACTTAATAAGATGCTAAACCCCTGCAGGCCTTTACATTATCTCTGTCAGTGTCAGCAAAAACAACATGAGTTTATGTAAAGCATGTTTGAGAGAAGAATTAATATCTGGAGAACATCGTCCATGTGGTGCTGTGTCTGTGTTTTACCACATAGTGGCACTATATGTATGAAAAACACACCAATATGTTGGGTGCTCAAATGATTATTCTGCAGAGACTTAACACCTCCACTTTTACTATGTCAATACATAGATGACACATCCCTTGGAATTAAATCCACAATTCAAAACAGTCTTAAATAAATGAACTTTTGCTGTTGGACAGTTGATATTTGTATCTATGAAGTTTCCAAAGGAATCATTGTATCCTCGCACAGCGTTTTACATAGAGCGAGGACGAGATCTATTTGGAAGAAAATTCACTCATGTGGAAACTGAACACACAGCTGGTAAATGCTGATCATGTGACCGTGTTTGAAATGTTAATGTATGGAGCAATTTTGATTGGTTAGTGTGTAGAATGGAGAATCCACCACGATTGGCTCGCAGGGAGTGTATGAGGTTGCCACACACACATACACACGGTGTAGTTATTTCTGTGCTGGCTGACCTACTAATGTTAACATGTAGTGCATGCCTGCTAGGCTCATGAGGTAGCATCCTCTCTCTCGCTCCCCATTTGTCTCCCATTCATTCCTTTATTTCTTTTTTCTTCCTTCCTTTCTTTCCTGTCTTTATTTCTTATTTCCTCTCTTATATTCTGTCATTGTTTCTTCTTTTTTTCTATCTTTCAGTAATTGGATGTGTGATGTTGATAATGTGACATTCGATGCTATGTTTACTCTCACATTATGTTTTATGAGGCATATGAGCCAGAACGCCTGTGGCTATCCCAGATGTATGAATGTACTTGTGTGTGTGGGTGTGTGTATCTGTACGTGTGTGTCTGTGTGTGTGTGTACATGTGCATGCACGCACTTCAGCAGGATCTCCATCTGTTCCTTGCCAAACACAGAAGGACACTCGGTCTCAGGACGGCTAACTTATCACACAAGCCAAGACTAAGGGAAGACTGGCACTTGACCCAAAGCTGACTCTTTGACGACATAAAAATAACTCCCTGATGTCTCTCTGGAGGAATCCAATCTGAGGTTTCCATATAAAACGCATGAACAAAAGTCCAAACCCAGAACATTTTTATGTTAAAATGCTCCTTTTTTTACTGTCAGGCATTAGGTTAACCTGTATCCATTTTACAAGAGCGGTTACATTTATTCCTCTGAACGCTCCAGGGAAGAACTCTCTGGCACACAGTAAACATTTGTTTGAAAGGAACAGAAGAAGAACTGGGTGCTTGGCCTCAATTTTGAGTTTGAAGAGTGATATTTAGGATGTGCTGAGCAAAAACTTCAAAGCAAGCATGGCACACAAGAATTGCCACCAACAAACAAATGACAAGTCACTTTCTCTGAGGAGTTTCTGATTTATAACCAATCACATAAATGGCAGAATTACATCCAAAAGACAGTAAACTATCAGCACACTAAGAAATATTGCAAAAAATCTTGAGGGATTGAGGATGGATGCAAAACACATTGTTCCTGCCATGAAACTCTTTTATCTTGTACCTAAAAAAAGAACAATTTCTAGAGATTTGTTGTGCAGAAAGATCTGAAGTTTTGCAACATGGTTGATGCATCAATTATTAATCAACTAATCACATACACAAAGTTTTACATGTGTTAATTTGTGTGTATTCTGCATAAGAAAGGTTTTTTTTGAAGATTAAATTCCTGCTGTACTCAGAATAACCTTTCATGCCATTACATTATTTATGTGACTTGTCTACCTGCATCAACTTCAGAACTTAATTGGCTCCTCCGATGCTTATATCTGTGCATCTTTTATCTGCGTGCAGTTAGATATTCTAAAAAACCCTCTAAAAATAAATTCTCATTACAGATTAACAGCTTTAAATGTAACTTGAGGCATAGACTTGCTTGTGGTTGTGGATTTATAACTTAATCAGTAAACTTATGAAATTGCTTTGGAGACCTCTAGTATCAGGAATATCAGTATCAGCTTGTCAATCCCTGTCTTCTCCACTTTTCCGTCTTTTAATATTTCCCCCTCTTCCCTGTTGGTGACCTCAAAATCACCCTGTGTTTGCTTCTTTCCCGCGCTTCGCCCTCTGCTTTCTCGCACATTGTTTCCCTTTCTCTGTGCTCTCCTCTCTCATGCTGCGTTGTTTGTTTTCCAGTCGAGGTGAGAAGACAGAGACAACCACAGAGAGACTACTGTGTGTGTCATAGTCCAGATGGCCCAGCCGTCAGCATCAAGAGCCTCAGCTGAAGAGTGCGCTTTGACTTGTTTGACTTGTTCTGCCCTTTATCTCCCATAAATCCTCTACTCTCTTCTCCTCTCCTCTCCATTTCAGGAAAAATAGCAGACCCTTAACTTGGCCAGATATTTAAGTACGAATCTAATATGTTACATATAGTAAGATGGTAAATATCCAAACTTATTAAAGCAGCGTGTAAATTGCATTTTCTTAAATATTTACATTAAATACTACTAATCATCGGGCTTTAAGAGCTGCTACTTCACTGAAACGGCTCTGTTGTCTGTGACAGAAGATGTACGAGCTTGAACTAGAGTTTCGTCTTTGGTCCTTATCTTGCTGGACCTTTGACACGGTGAACCACTTCATCCTGCTATCTGGACTCTCTGATGTGGGCATCTCGGGAAAAGCACATTCTTGGTTTGAATCCTGCCTCACTGAGCGTTCTTTCAATGTGTCATGGCAAGGGCAAATGCCCATTTTCTATCATCTCCCCATAGGAGTGCCCCAAGGCTCAGTGCTGGGCCCCTTTTCTTTGCAACATACACCACCTCTTCGGGTTAGATTATCTGCTCACATGGGTTCTTTTATCATTGTTATGCAGACAATACCCATCTATACCTGTCAATCCCGTGTGATCCATGGTTTTGGTACGGTTCATGGTTTGTCTCTCAGACATATCAGCATGGATCAAGGAACCTTACCTTAAACTGAACCTTTCTAATAATGAACTCCAATCCACTCAATCTCTCCATCACAATATCAACATAAAAAGTGCCTCTTCATCTCTCACCCCAACCACGTTTCCAAAAAATCTGGGTGTCAAGTTTAAGCTGGGCTTCTCTAACCATCTGACAGCTGTCTCCCGGTCATGCCTCTTTGCACTATCAGGAAAATTAGGAATTAGGAAAAGTCAGGCCTTACCTGACTAAGTACTCTACCCAACTCTTGGTCCAGGTCATGGTTATTTCGCGGCTTGACTACTGCAATGTCCTTCTATCTGGTCTCACTTCATGCACAGTGACACCCTTACAGATGGTCCAGAATGCGGCAGCCCATCTGGTCTTCGATCAGCCCAAAAGGGCACATGTCACTCTGCTGCTCATTGACCTCTACTGGCAACCCATGACCACCCAAATCAAATTCAAGTCACCTAATGCTTACAAACTGACCTCTGGGTCTGCACACATCAACTTGATCACAATCATACAGGCTTATACAGTGTTGCGCATGAACATATTCATATTTTTTGTGAACGCTGAACTGAGTGAATCAGTTTACAAATGATGAACGTGAACATTTTACGACAGTTTTAGCTCATGTCTGTGATTCTTTAGTGGTGTACAATAATTAATTTAGTTTGGGAGTGGCAATGATTTGGGGCTAGTGATGGATGGGTAGAAGGAGGTTCTATTGAAAAAGAATAGCGGCCTTTATTTAAAAAAAGGAACAAATGAATGTGAACTAGTTAATTTTCATCTGTATGAACTGAACTCTGTATGAGTGTGAACTGGCACAACACTGGGCTTAAGCTCCCTCTCGGCTACTTCTGCTCTCCAAGGAATGTTGTTTATCATTGCCATCCCTGCACACAAGGCAATTCAGTCAAAACTGTTCTGTTTTGTGGTTTTCTTGATGGTGGAATGAGCTACCAAATACTAACAGAGCAGGGGAGACTCATCTCTTTCATGAGCACCTCGTCCCCTAACACCTCTCACACCTTAACTCGCCTTACTTGCACTTAGAGTGCACTTATGTGCACTTCTTTAGCTGATCTCCTTGACTTTGTCTTATTGAGCAGATTTAGTTTAGTGGTCCAAGGTCTCTGTGCTGAAGCGTCTGCCAAATGAGTAAATGTAAATCTAAATACAACGAGCATTCTGTGGTATGTACTGTATTGATATAAGCTAGAAATTTGAATAAAGTTCCTATTGTATGCTGTTAATCAGACAGTCTTGTGCGCATTTGGCACATTTCTCTATTAACAAGTTGATACATAGACGATGTCCTGCCAGTAACCTACACCTAATGACATGTTCAGACTGACTGAAAAAACAACCCTCATTCATTTTAATTAGGCCAGTCCACTGACACAGCAGGGGGTGCCAACACAGAGGGCTCCTGCAAAAAAAAATGCAGGGTCGTCCAGCAAATATGTGCAAGCAAAGATTCCTGGTAGATTACTTTGTAAAGTAAATGCTGTAGGCATACTGTGTATCGTTACATTAGTATTAAATAATTCCCAGTGTAATAACTTTCCTTAACTGTAAAGTCCTGCCTCATAGTAATATAGACTGATATGTTGTGGTGCCTTATAAGCCTTCATACTCAAGGATTGTTACTCAAATTGGACTTATATATTATATATCATGTCTCACCAGTGCCGGAAGCAACATTCCCCTACTAACATAGCCCTTTGTGTTATTTCAATGCAAGGGTTGTTTTAATACAAATTAACACCAACATTCTGGCAAAGAGACACTCTGCTTTGTGGTAAAGCAAGACATGTGCATCTGTATGTCAAAGGTTGTCCAGTGCTGGATTAATGGAAACACAGACGATTTTATTTGTTTCTACCACCCTCTGATCTTGCGTCCTGGTCACCTGTGGTTTAAAATGGCTCAATGCCAATGTTATCATCCTTCTGCCAGCTGAATAACAGGGCTGTGTTCAAATATCAATTGAACAAGTCACCCCAGAAAAATGTGTGTGTGTGTGTGTGTGTGTGTGTATGTGTTAATATACTGTCTGTGTGTGTGTGTGTGTGTATATGTGTTAATATACTGTCTGTGTGTGTGTGTGTGTGTGTGTGTGTGTTTGGGAGATCATGGCTTGCAACTCTGAATGATGTAACAACATTGTCTCTGCCTCACTCATTCAGTCTTTATGTCTCTCTATCCCTCTCTCTCTCCATCACTGTTATATTTGGTCAATTCAATCTTCACTAGCCCGTATAATACTGTACCCTTACCCCCCTCCTCCTCGCTGTGTGTGTGTGTGTGTGTGTGTGTGTGTGAGTGCGCTGTTGTATGACTATACAAGGCAGAGCATCACTGCAGCAGGTAGAACAAGAGAGAGAGGTGAAAAGAGAGAGAGAGAGAGATAGGGGGACACAAGAAAGACACCACATTTTTAATCCTCCCTCTACCTCAGTGTGCTGGTCTCTCCTCTTTCTTTCTGTCTGTCTTTCTTTCTTTCTTTCTTTCTTTCTTTCTTTCTTTCTTTCTTTCTTTCTTTCTTTCTTTCTTTCTTTCTTTCTTTCTTTCTGTCTCTCATTGATCTTGCTGTTGAGAGGCGGGCCAAGAGAGGCAGTGGAGCGAACCGAGAGAGAGTGAGCAAGGCAGGGAGAGAGAGAGAGAGAGAAACACACACACAGATAGAGAGAAAGCAAGAGAGAGAGAGAAGGGGAGCAATAGAACGAGAGAGGCAAACTCTCACACAGAGAGAGAGAGAGGAGATAGAGGACTGGGACTGCTGCTGCAGAAGAGGACAACAGAGACCACATCCATACTGACACACATACACACACTTACATGCACACACACATTCATTCATGCACACACACAGACAGACTGATCCACACATGCTGACAACAACAACACACTGAACGCAGACACACACACACACACACACACACACACACACACACACACGTGCTAACCCATTCTGACACACACACAGACACACACATACATACATAGACATACACACACGCTGATGCACAGGCAGACAGTGACCATGTTGCTCCCTGCATCCTGACCAGCTATGAGGATTACACTGATGAAGCTGATGATGAAGATGAGAGCGATGAAGAGCGTGAGGGAGAGGACGCCGGCCTGCCACAGCTGAGGACTGTAGCCAGGCGGTGGGGGGGAGGGAGAGGGCAGGGGGGCCGGCAAGAGTGGGGGATTGTGGGACAGGATGGAGCGCGGTTGATAGAAGACATGCATGTGCATGTGCGTGTGCATGCGTGTGTGAGCGTGTGGATGTGTGTGAGTGTGAAATGTGTGTATGAAGGCTAGGATGCCCCCCCAGCGCGGGACCAGCTAGCTAACGTTAGCCACATGTTGTGCCACTGCAAAGTAGCATGTACCAACAACACCATATCTCTGATGTTTGGATGCAAGGTAGGTAGAGAGTTTCGTGTGTGTGTGTGTGTGTGTGTGTGTGTGTGTGTGTGTGTGTGTTAGTGTATGAGAGAGAGAGAGAGAGCGAGAGAGATGCTGGGGGTAGAGGTAAAGTAATGGACAGTGAGAGAGAGAGACACTGACTAAGGCAAAATGTGCTGAGACAGAGAAGGAAAGAGGTAATGACTAAGCTTGTCAAGGGACTCAGGGTTGAGGTAAACTAAGGTGAGAGTTAGTAGCCGGCAGGAGAGTGAGTGAGAGGGAGAGAGAGAGAGAGGTCCTAGCTGTGTGTGTTTATTAGAGAGGTAGAGACAGGGAGAGAGCAGGGTTGTGCTCTGCTGTCTGATTTCATATCATAAACTCTACAGCCAGTTTATCGTCAACATCTCCAGTCTGAGCCCTGTTGCTGCTTCTACTGTATCTGATGCTTCACTGATTTGAATTCAACACTCACAAGTTATTTAAGTCTTCTATAAATATGCCACATGTTCAATGTCTGCATGGAGAGAGAATGTAACACTGAGAATGTAAATATGAATGTCTATATTGAATTCAATGAATTTTGGTTTTTAAACTTGCATTAATGTTTTTTTAGCCACTTGGGGGCAGAGCAACAAGCTGTAACTACAGAATTAGCATTCAGCATTGTTTTAGCATCTGCAGTTGTGTTTGTATCCACCAAATGAATGTAATTCCAATATTCGATTTAGTTTTCCACTCACACCTGAGGGAAATATCTGGCCCTTTAGCTGCTAAGTGCTCCACTCTGTTCACCAGTTAGCCACTCACACTGTCTGTCTGCTGTTCGGTGCTGTACAGACAGTGTACAGGTTTTCATGGAAAACAGCAACCTATTACACACTACACACAGGCATTTGTAAATTATTGAAAGCAAATGAGACCTTAGTGGACACGCCAGGTAGCTTGTTTCTGTTAAACATTCCTAAAGCTAAGGACATATTTCCCATTCACTTATTTTCTTCCCATCACACAGAGAAAGTGGCTTTTTTTTCTTTCTTTACCTAATCAGAGAATACATAAGCAAGACTATAAATCTGACCAGGCATTCAGTTCCAGCTTTTGGTACCTGACAGTTTCCAGCACCTAAAATGTATTGTGGTTTGATATTCCATCATAGTTTCTTCATATATATTTATTTTAAACTTAAGTTAGCCATTTAGCTGAGTGGGTGGTGTCAGTGGTGCAGTGGATAGACGTTTTGGACTCAGTCTCTCCCAGAAAGTTGAGGATTTAGTGGGTGTAGTTTTCATGTTCTCTTGGTGTTTGTGAGTGCTTCTTCTTCCACAGTCTATAAACACAAATGTTTAGAGGAACTGGAAGCTCCGCATAGCACATAGGTGTTCATATGATAACCTTTTGCCATTGTGTGAAGTATGCTGGGATATTCTGAAACACCCACCACCTTAACTTGATAAGCTTGTATAAACAGACGGATGTGTCCAGTGTTATTGTGTGTCCCTAATCCATACATTTGTTTGATATAAAAACAAGATCCCTCTGCACATCTGTCTCCCCAGTAAATTCATATCTGAGCATTTGAAGCTGCCTTAAATTCTCTGTCATTCTATTACGAATGCAAAAAGTGTAGCCTCTTGACAGGTCTTTGGCATCCCTAACCCTTTATTAAATTAATACCACCATATCCGTTACGAGTGTGCCGACTCGCTAATTACATAACATAAGGCCATGCTAAGTGAATGAGCTTAGGCTAAAATTGGCAATCATCATCTTGCAAAGTACTCTGAAACTGTTGAGTGGAAAATCAACACATGAAATATTAAAGTTCCACCCAAGCGCTTAAGGACCGTGTCTTTGATGTGGAGGAGCTGTTGGTACACTGAGCCGCATCTTTGAACAGTCATTAAACACACAGCTAACCCAAAAATGGCTTCATAAATGGGTCTGTGAACTTGTCTAAATAGCACAGTGAAAACCGAGCATGAACTTGAGAAAGAGTGTGAGAGACAGTGTGAGAGAAAAAGACAATATTCACAGCTTTATCAAACATAATATCTTTCCTCTTAGTAATATTCAAATGTAGAAAACTCGAGACAGAGAGGAGGGTGCTCAATTTACTGTGACAGATTCATGTGCAGTGCTGTAATATGAAAAGATACAGTAGGACCGCTGGACTGTGTGTATCTGTGTGTGTGGGTTTACTATTGTCCAGTTCAGCAGTTAGGTCACAATAAACTGTATGGACTTTATTTCTGTCCCGTTAGATCACCTCAGCATGACGAGCAGGTCGAGAGACAACTGTTAGACTGGAGCTCCTTAAAGAGAGAGAGAGAGTCAACACGAGTGTGTGACACAGTGAGAGCAGTAGTTGTGTCCTCTACAAGTATAGCTGGAGACTGAGTGTGTCCTAAGGATAATAACAAGTTGCTCAGGGATTTTTCTGTATAGTGTGTGGATGAGATTTCTGAGAGATGGTCAAGTTGGTCATCATCCCTTTGTAGACCTCCATCTGCTTGTTTGTTGAGAGGAACCATGGTCAGACCCTGAGATGCTAGCATTGCATTGTTTTCTGTATGTCCATACTTAACTTTGATTTACCTGCACCTATTTCACTTTTCAGTGCATATTTTTGTTCATGTGTTCCTTGTAATATTTAAAGCTAATCTAACTAATAAAATAGTTCTGAAAAAGGAGTTAACGGTCAACGTCTTCGGTACTTAGTGATTAAAGTTAATTGTCAGTCTTGTACAGTGTTGAGTTTATAAAATGTAATAATGCTGATGTAACTAAGAATATTTAAACCTTGTTAAATTAACTTTTTCTTCATTTCTAACTATTGAAACAGAGAAAGTAGTTCAATGCCAGATTTGCTGGACATCACATTTTGCACATATTTTTCTCCAGTCTTCCACACAGATTGTGTCGCCCGACAGTTGTGTGGTGAGAGTGTTTGAACTTGCTGAGGACCTCTCTATGCCCTTCAAGTGTTGTGGTCCCTGGAGAAATAACAGTGTAATGTGCAGTGTGTAATTAAGTGTTTGAAATTACCCCATGAACTAATGAAGATCTATTCCACTATGATTCATTTACAATTAAGAATTCCTAATTATATTAGGAATTATATTATTATTTATTATAGACAGTTTGAAGTTTGTACCCACTGGGCATCTGTGTACGTCAGTGTTTCGTGTGGCCCACTCTAGCAAGGACTGAAAAGTGTGGTTAAGCAAAAATGCCCTGACATTTGCTGCAGCATAGAATAATAATCTGATCCTTGGATATTATGACTACATCTATAAAAACCTGCTATTCTGCAGGAAATACAACACAGTACAGTACTGAGAGATTTAGTTGTAGTTATGATACCCCAGAACCAGCCAATGTTTCAGCTTATTTCTAACTTTGAGAACACACACACAGCCAGATGCAGACTCATGTCAGCTTCATTAAAGGCCTTTAGGTGTCACGTCAACTCTTCTTATGAAATGTCTGATGTGTTTTATATTTGAATTTTATCTTGAACATAATCAAATGTAAAACAGTAAAACATTGTGTACAACTTGTGTATAACAAGACAGAAAACATTTGAATCTTTCTTTATTTTACCTTTTAATCCAAAAGAGTCACACAATACCTTGAAGTTAATGACAAATGTTTGTATGTAGCAACTTAAATCTGCTCAAAATAAAGGTGATTTTTGCTCTGCTTCTTTTGTCATTTGAGAAATATGCCAACAATTGATCCAGTAATGTTAAAACTACTGGAATTGATAAACTGAATCAGTTTCAGACACTGACACTGAAGGAAACAGTGTCAAGTTTAATTAAAGTCACATGTAAACGTGAGATACACGGAGAGAGACAAGCAACTAACACATACACTGCATGGAGTGTGGAGGAGAGTACATTTTAAATACATGAGGGTGCACTACCTTCATTCTACCTAGCCAGCAATGTGTCCATTTCTGAGGCTGTTTAAGTGTCTGAGAAGATAAATCAAACACACCTTAACTAGGTCAGACAGTTCAACACATTCAAAATAGATGAATATGTCCCTCTATTTCTGCCCAGGTCTGTGTATTTTTACTGAAGACATTTTACTGACTGAAGCCGGGTTTAAGTCAGTTCAGGAAAATCTTCAGGTCCTTCAAATTAAACATTTAAAACGGCTTTAATTTAGTAACCGGATGTCTTACTCTTTCAGCCATGTTAAGCTTCTTGTTTTCATCACATCGTCTTTTAAATAATACATTTCCTGTTGCTGTTTTTTTTCTGTTTATACTTCCGCTGATAATTTTGGAGTTTCAAGAACATTTCTTACATGATCTCAGATTCTCATCCTATATTGATACTGATAAAGTTTTTTAAAGTTCAAATTTTAGCTTTTTGAGAGTTGCAAATTTCCTATGTCAAAAATGGCCTGCGTGTAATTCTTTTTGTGATCCTGTTTTCTCTATAACCCACTCTATGGTGATTACATCATCACATAGTAATTGGCACATTCAGCGAGGATGGTGTGATTGAACAACAGGAAAAAAAAGAAAACATGCACTGGATGTTTACTATCAGATAAATGTGTGGTGGAAATCTGATGTTGTGACACAGACAGAAAAAGAAGAATTTCAGAATAATATATTATTAAGTAAGAAAAATTTAATTATTCTGGAGGTGAAAAGGAAAATGTACCAATAATGCATACAGGGCAACACATATTTACATGGTTACAATTTGAGTGAGTGCTGTGAAAAAAGTTAATGTGTCCATTGATTTAGTGTTTGCTGAACTTATGAAGTTATTGAACCATCTGCATTTGTTACTGCCACTTTGTCGTCGTTGCTAAATGAATATGGTCATCAGCTGTTATCTGATGTTCTTTCTTTGGCAATAAGTGCTTTTGCACTTCATGCCAATAAAGCCTGAGAGAGAGAGAGAGTGTGACGTGAGAGCCAGAATGAAAAGATATAGAGAAAGAGAGAAAGATGAAGGCACGTGTGTGTGTGTGCGAGAAGTCCCTTACGGCAGAGGATCCCCTGCTCTTTCATATCTCACCAAGCGTGACTAACGCCTGGCTTTACTCTGACGCACACACACACACACACACACACACACACACACACAGATACAAACTAACACATAGACATGTACTAGGATGCTGAATCTGCTCCCAATCTAGTCACGTTTCTCTGGCTACGCAAGACTGGCTGACACACTAAAACATGACAGCCACAGTGTGCACGTGTGTTTCTGTGTGTGTGTGTGTGTGTGTGTGTGTGTGTGTGTGTGTTCAGCAGGCTTTCTGCAGGCACAGTCCTGATTAGGAATGCTCGTCTCTTGCTAGTCGAGCAAGCAGAGAAACACACACACATACACGTACTCTGATGTAAAAACAGACATATTTGGTGTCTCTGTCCGTTCATGCATTCATTCATTCAGAGGTGCTCTTGTATCATGTGAAAATGAAACACCAAATATAGGATTATAGCTGTGTGTGTGTGTGCCTGTGCATGTGTGTGAGTGCAGAGGGCAGTAGCAGCAGTGTTTTGACAACAGTGTGAGCCAGGGTCTCTTCAGGGTCTTAGTGCCTGGCCGCTCAACCGCTGCTTTCAAGTTTATTTTGAGGCATTTCTGACTAATTAGCGAGTCGACAGTGAATGAAAAGATCAGAGCGAGGGGTGGAGAGGAAATTAAATGCGCAGTAGGGCACGAGACGGGTTCAGATCAGTTCATTTTGTCACAGCAGTATTTACTCACAATCCCAGTCTAAATGAGGTTAAAGTATGCAGCAGGAGAAGCAAAGGGGGGAGAGCACACACAGCCATGTCTATTTGAATTCACAGGAATTAGCTGATACTTTGCTGCACAGAAGGGCTCTCCTGTGAAAAGCAGCCGCCCACTCCCTGCCCCGAAACACAATGTCTGCAATACATTTTTGGATTTTGTTGCTGACCGAGATGACAGTCAGCTGCACGTAGGGTCAAGTGTAGTGGTGTTTTAATATTGCATTGAGCAGCAGCTACAGTATGCACTTGGGGTCAGTAATTGTTTATTAAAACAAGTGTGTGAAAACATGATTGATTTATTACCTGTGTTGAGTCAACTGATGTTAAGTCTTTTGAATCAAGGGCAGACTTTGTTACTAAATAAGTCAGGACCACAGAAATACCAATAACAGTGTTTTTCAAACTGCGCAAAATGTCTAAATTTCTCTCTTGGGAACAACATTTAATTAAGACTGTGGGCTGTGTAGTTACTGATGTAGAGACACAGAGGGAGCTGTATGATAATTCACACTGGCACACTTGCTTTTATAATTTTTTGTAAGTCCGTGTATTCACTGGTATTCATTTCCTGGAGGCATGCCCTACCCCTGACCATTACAGCTACATGCCTAACCCCAACCCTTATAAAGCCAATTCTCACATATTATACCATAAACTAAATGGTAAACCTTAGGAAGCAGCTTTTCATCAGCAGGTGTGTTATAAGACCCCAGCATGTGATTGTGATAACAGGGGTTTTATTAATAAACACACGCAGACTCAGAAGTCTGCTCTGACTGTCTGTTGGCTACCGAGAGACAGAGAGCAAATAAAAAGGTCAAATGTCATATTAACGGACTGACTGTGAGACAGTTTGGCTCTCTGCAGGGGAGGTGAATCTATCTCTTCACACAGCTGCAGGCTGGATTTGTATGATACTGGTGTTAGTTTAGCCCATTTCATTGAATTTTCGGATCTCAAAAGCATTGCAGAAAAAAAAGTCTTGATGCGACACTTTCAATGTGAAATGTGAAAAAAACCCTGAAATTTCAGTGACATGAAAGAGATGATCATTTTAAAACACATAATGGGCGAGAACATTTGCTTCTGTTTTTTACTCTTACTTGGTTTTCCACATGTAATAAGTGAGCCATTTCCCTGCAGTTTGACATGTCATTACTGAAAATGTATTACCACTTGTGTTGCTACAGCACTAGTCTCTAACTCACATATCTACGTTTGTATAGATTATGGCATAAAAAGCCTCTCAACTAATGTATCTCTTCATACAAGTTTTGGTGTAGTGCAGTGAGGCTGACATGTGGATTACACACATCTCTTTAATGGACTCCTGTATATACCTTTGATTTATTAAATGAGTAACTAAAGTCTGCGTAGTTTGTTTTGTGACTGTCGTGTACTGTATTAGCTGCCTGTGACTTAGCTGAAATTACCTTATTATCTTGGTGTTGATATGATCAGAGAATCCACATCCAATTTGTCTCAAAGCTTTAAAAATCCTGTAAAACTCATATGCTTCTCTTTATCAGTATCTCCTTTTCCTGATTGGTTTAGATTTAGTAAAACAGATTAATGAGGGATAAAGGATTTTACCTGGATTTCACCTCATTAGAGGAGTGATTGTCCCTGTGCAGCCAATCTACAGAGGGGCTGTCCTTTTAGCTCCTCAGCTGGCTAACTTCCACACAATGTAACCACAATGTCACAGATCCACTGGCTAAGTACCCGGCATCCCTTCCCCCCGTCAGCTTCACAGACTCTCTCCACTGTACTCTGTCCAGTAAAGCCAGAAAAAAAAAAAAAACATCAAATAATTTTTTTAAAAAGATGAAGAGAAGCGAGGGAGGGTACGTGGGAATAAGGATTGAGAGGAAGGAGAAGAAATAGTGAGACTTAGGGTGGTGCGAGTTTTAGATTTGGAAGGCAAAGAGGCACGATGAAGGTACAGTGTAGAGAGAGGAGGAGGAGAGAAGGAGAGAAAGAAACAGTTATTCCCTGAGGCGGGCTTGTCCCCCGCTCGCTGTCCTCGTTCAGTTTTGCATCTCGTTTTGCCTAAAAACTTCTGTTTCAAGTCCAACGTGTGTATGTGTGTGTGTATGTGTGTGTGTGTGTGTGTGTGTGTGTGTGTGTGTGTGTGTGTGTGTGTGTGTGTGTGTGTGTACTCATTGTGTGTGTTTGTGTTTGTTTGTGCATTCACGTATGTGCAATACAGGAAGCTCAGGAAACAATTACTGCCATGCTGGGTGTACACCTGGACTGTCCCTTGTGCTTACACACACAAACTGTACTATAAAAACATCTCGTTACATATGCATGAGCGCACACACACACTCAGACATGTACATACACACTATGCTATGCTGTTTCATGCTGATTGCAGTTTTGCACTAATGCTTTCTTCTTTTCCAGCTTGACTAAATCTTTTCTTCTGCTATACTAACTAACCTTTCTTCTTCTGTCTTTTTTTTTCTCCTCCTCCCTGCCAACCTTCCTATGCCTCATCTTCCTCTTTTTCCTGTGTCACTTTCTCTCTCTCTTCCTGGATCTTCCTTCCTTTCCCTTACATGCATTTTCATTTAAATTCCACCTGGTTTCCTCCTCCTCCTCTCTTCTCACTGTAGAAGTATCGGTATCAAGAAGAGGACGGGGCGTCACCAGGCGCCCCAAAACTCCACCAACACCCCTGCCATCAGCACCCAATGGGAGTAGCCAGAGAGCTGAGGGATGGAGGGACCCTGGGGAGGGATGGAGGGACCCTGGGGAGGGAGGGGAGGGAGGGGAGGGAGGGAAGGGAGGCAAGGGAGGGAAGGGAGGGGGGCACCTGGAGGAGAGAGGGAGGAGGTGCCGGGACCATGGAGAGGGAAAGGGAACGATCGCTGGGGAGGGACGGATCTCTCGGTCGCCACGGTGACCTGCGGGGGGCCGAGCTGGTTCAGGTGGCAGAGCGGCAGCTGTCTCAGATCCAGCACGTTCACGGATACGTCACTCACACACACATCACGCCTGTTCAGGTAACTAAGTCTGTATGTCTATCACTGTGGCTGTGCCTCTTCATTAGTATGCCAAACAACACACACACACACACACACACACACACACACACACACACACACACACACACAAACAAACACACCTGGATTGCACTTTATATTGTCATTGTCGATCTTTTGCCATCACATCTGCCAACTAACAGTCTACCTGTCTGTCACTGCATTAGAAACATACACACGGCTCAGCCCTCACACTAGCATCATGTTCCCTGAAGGGATTACCAGTCTGTCTGTCAATCCACTTGTCAAAATGACTCTGGTGACAGATGCTTTCTATTTGAGGCCAGGTATTCTTGCTGTCTGTGAAATCCTTGGTTGATTTTTATGTTTTGACTCAAAGGCCTAATCCATCATTTTTGTGGTATATCCATACATAATTGAAGACCTTGTGTTAAAGCTTCAACTTATTAAAATGAAAATGACAGCCTGGTTTTCCTGTATTCAAATATTCATATTGTAAACAACCCCTTGATAATATCAGAAGAATTTGATAGCTTGGATTTAGTTGTTGTCTAGTCTGTGCTAATGAATTTGTGCATGAGGGCATGTTCTAACCCCAACCCTGTCTCGAAGAAATTATATTTATGTTCTACTAATTTGTTTTGTCAGTTATGTTTTGAGGGAAGTGTAATTGCTGCCTGGATTGTGTTTGGAAATATTCTTTTCCAGGGAACACAGTGTGACATTCTTCTATTGTACACAAGGTGTAGGGATATGGTCAGGGAGGATGGTCGGCAAAGTGTGGGATTTAGGCACCAGAGACCTGGTTGTGGTTAAGTGTAGCCAACAAAAGCACATTGTGATGTCACAGTGAAGTTGACCTTTGACCTTGTTGATATAAAATCCTCACTTTTATGTCATCACTCATTTTATCCAATTAGACATTTGTGTTAAACTGTGTCATAATTAATGTATGAATTCTTGAGTTAGGGCCAAAAACATGTTTTGTGAGGTCAGAGTGACATTGACCTTTGACCTCTGACCTTTGACCACCAAATTCTACTCAGTTCATCCTCGAGTCCAAGTTGGCTTTTTTTTCCCCAGAGGCAATGAGAGTCCCTCCAGGTACTCCTGATATATTGTGTTCACAAGAACGGGATGGACAGCCACGGCTAATGAGGTGAACACATCATTTCTCAGGCTTCAAGCCACTGTTGACTGTGACTATATTTAACCAAGACCACAATCTTCCCCTAACCTTAATTAAGTGCTGCCAGTTCCTAAACAGAACCATGTCACTGAACATCTTACTGATGTGTGTAATTATTTTACAATTTGCCAGTGTGTTCATCAACACAGTTTCTCATGTTGATAAAAAATGTAATCTGGGCATCATTACATTTCTGTCAAAATGTATTTACTGTTGTCAATTAGAGGGATATAATCATAATTTCTAATAGACAGTGTTGTCCATCTTGTGTTGGGCTACTCCTTTGTTTTCAATTTAATCACAGACTTCTTTAAATTGAAGGACTTCACAGTTCTCTGGGAACTTCAGCTGTCAGTCTTAAATTAAGGCTGTCTGCTATAGTCCCTGAAAAAAAGACGTTAATGCTAAAAGATTTTTAGCCCAGAGCAGTAATATGCTTTAAGTTGATATTGTGACTGAATCTGAAGTCTAACGCCATCAGCTTCTATTTTTGAAGCTGATGACTTTACTAGAGTTGGTGAAGGTGGCAGACACACCTCCTTTTCAAGTTCAAGTACAAACAGAAGTAAGGGGACCTGTTTCAATATGGCTCTAGAATTAGATAGGACTTTTTTGAAAGTACTTAGAAGTCAAGGATACTGGCCTAAATTTGCTTCCATGCACAGAGCCGTTCTTTGTACCAGGAGAATACTTTTGCAGAACTGTGCATGCAGGGATTCAGTCGAATGCTTGTCCCATTTTTTAGTAATGAGGCCCATTACTATCTCTGTTCTGCACTCAGTCTGTGTCTGACCGGCTAGCTCCCTCTTTGTTTCCCTTTCTTTTGCCTCTCTATCTCCCTCACACACGCTCATAATCGCACAGCGTAACCTGGTAATCTTTTTATTTTGGTTGATTGGGCTGTATCTGTCTGCAGATTAAAGCTTACATCACTGTACTCGCACAGCTCCAACCACACACACTCACACATATTCTCCAACACACACACACACTGGTTTCCCTGCAGCATGTGCACACTCACTACACATCAACACACATAAAAACTCATACCTCATTATGCTCCATAATGTGTATGTTATCTGTTGTTGACTTTTTTTTTTCTTCCTTGAATTGTGGGTTTTACTTGTTTCCAAATCTTAATTATTGTCTTTTTATGTGGGATCTAACAAAAGCAAGTCCATTACAGTTACATACGAATATGCTAATTAAGAATCACAAATGACTTACCACCAAATTAAAATACAGGGTAGGACAGGAGGTGTTAAAAGTGCTGTTGGTTTTCCGCTGGCGTCTCTGTCATTCACTCAAGCAAAGCCTCCGTATTCTTATGCTATAAGCCATAAAAGGCTTTACAATGACTTTTAAACAGCTGACAGACATTAGAAAATAAGATTTAAAATGGCCCAGAATTCCTCTGCGTCTTTGATTTCCTCTCATTTTCAGTTCATGTCTTCCTGTCACTGCTCTGTCATTTTCCTCCTATCACCCCCCACTAATATGTCATCCTATTTTAAATTCTGGCATGAGTGATTATCATTAAGTGTTTTATTTTCTTTAATCACCTCTTATGTTGTCGGTAGTAGTGTGTGTGTGTATGTGTGTGTCTGTGTGTTTGTGTATATTAGGTAAGTTACAGCGGCCTCCGGGACGCGGCAGGCAGTCAGCTCCAAGGACTGTATATTATCGGTGTGTCAGTTCGAAGTCATTATACACTGTCATTTGTTTGTCTCTGCACTGACTCAGTTGTAAGTCACCACAAGTTCAAAGTTGGGAAAGCTGTGGACACAACTGAAGCGGTTCGTTTTGTCAGTGTGGTGGAGGAAATATGGTCATGTAGCTCCACCTAGTGGCTGGATGCCACCTACCACCTGTTTTCCAACCCCTAAACATTTCACTGAAGAAATCACTGAGGCGAATATGCATGTTCTTGATGCGATTGTTATTGCACACTTACATGAGAGGCAATCATCTTATTGATAGATGGAATGATTCATCTTTGTATCTGTGCATCAGTAAAGCTGTAGTCTTTACTGGGTGCCATCAGCACCCATTCACCTATGACCACTGAGGTTCATATTCCTTTACAGTCATGGCATACAGGTCTCGATGTCCTGGCCACAACACATCATCATCATGATCATCATCTTCGCTCTTTACCAACAGGTCCCTTTCATCACCCGTGTCTGACAACTGAATATAAAATCTGTAGTAAAGAACTTGTGTCTGTGTGATGAATGTGTGTGTTAAAGGTGTATTTGGGTATTCAGGTTTATTTTGGGAACTCCTCCTTCCCAAATGGTGCGTATGTGTTTTTGCAACTGTGTGTGTGTGTATGACCACAGGTGCCGGGTCTGGCTTGCTTCTGTATGACAGATGGACCTGCCATCTTGTTCTCCCTACGTAGATGTTCCCTCTCTCTCTCTCTCTCTCTCTCTCTCTCTCTCTCTCTCTCTCTCGCTCTCTATCTCTCGCTCTCTCACCTCTCTTTCTTTTTCTTTTTTTTTACTCTCTCAAACACACACACACACACAACACACACACACACACATGCACACACACACTCATACACTTTCTCCTTTCTTCTCTCTGCAATTTATCTTAAGTGGACATTTGTGTTACGTCTTCATCATATAAATAATCCATACTCACAATTTATCACATCTTGTGCTCGGATGTAATATTTTTTTAAGAAATAGTCTACCGACAACTTTTCTTTCCTCATTTTCAACTCATGATATATCATTGTCTATTTTTGAAATAATGAATTAATGGCTATTGATTGTCAGCTTTTCCTCACAGACCTCAGTGAAGAATCTGAGGTGAATTTTTGCATTGAACAGTTGTGCACATGTGTAGTATACTGTGTATTTTGTCTAACACAGTTACATTGTCCTCCTCTGCTTTGTGCCAATTTGTAGCTTCAAGAAAGAAATATATTGTGGAGAAGTTATTTACAGCAACCATCTGTGCAATGATCAGACTGCAGTGCTCCTTACATTTCAGATGAAATAAAAAAAACATACAAATTGAATGCATCAGTTTTGCTGTACCATGCTGAGCAGTTTCTGTGCATCGTAGGTAGAATCTCCTGAGGTTCCCTTTGATGATGAGGCGTGGCCTCACCCAGAGGGAGAGAGGCTGAACGAAGTTCCCGCCCCGCCTTTCTCCTCCCTCTATTCACAAAGCCACGCCTACTACCAGGTAAACCTGCCTCTGAGCCCGTCGCATGCGTTCATATGTTGTTAAGTTGTTTTCAGTCGATTATCGTCTCTGAAGTTCAGGATATATAAGCATGCCTGCCTTTAATTTTTTTTAACATTTTATTCATTCATTTCTTGTGTTTTGTGAGACATCTTTTGTAGATTGCCCAAGATTCTTGAATTGCTGTTGTTGCACTGGTTGAAAATTACAGACATCACATCTCAACATCTCACAGAAATGTTTTCAGATGCTTAATGTAGCATTTTCACATCAATAAATAGTTAATAATATGGACAACCTTAATAGGACACACTTCCTCTGTGCAAATGGAGCTAAAGTGCCAGAGGTCTCAGTGGCAGATGGTGGAAGGAATGAACACTGAAGGAAAAACAACTTCCAACATGTTTAGAAAAAGGAGACGAGTTTTAATATCCTCTTAAAAAAAGCTTCATTATAGAGAAATGTGTCCTTTGTTCATGGTGATTATACCTTGTTTCATTCTTAATTATACAATAATGTGCTCATTATTCTGACTTTTAAAAATGCTACATGTAGCATCTTTGAGAGACAAGTTCATCAGCATGCTCACGCTTTGCTTTTAACATAAATCTTTATGTTCGTTATGTTCATACACCACAACCTCTGAACCGCACTATCTCCTAAACCCATAACCAAAATGTGACTTTTATGCTGTTGTATCGCCTGGTTTGGTTTTCTGGACCAAGTTAACACATAGCATGCTATTGCTGTGACTGTTGACACTGTATTTGCAGTGTGTCTGATGTGACAGTTCATGCCTTTTTGCACTCTACACATGGTGTAATGTGGACGTGATGAGGGGGATTACACAATTACTACACCTGTGTGTAATCACAGCATCACTAGAAATGCTTAGGACTGAAAGCATCAGAGAGAATGTTTGTTATGTCTGTAATGTCTGTTAATTGTGCTACTGAGTTATTGCAGTCTGTATACAGAGTGTTTATCAGAATTAGAGTGAACCACAGTGGGAAGAGAGCTGAGACGGTCTCTAGTTTCATCCACTCACTGTGCATGTATTGCAGTTTGTAAACTGCAGGAGGCAGCAGAGGCCAAAGCTAATGGTGTGTAGCGCCTTCACAAATCAAGATCTGACTGAACTGAATTAATCAAACTGTTTAATAGCAAGTGTGATGACTAAGTACCATTGGTACAGACAGATGATTATAAAGGTAATAGTCGGGCCTATTACGATCAGTACTGACAAACCTGCGAGGAAGTGTGAAGTAGACTGGAGGGTGAATGCATCCTGCACTGCAGCAATGTAACTGTTCTATGCTTGAATAACTTCACTGACAAAATGTCAGCAGAAACTGACAGGGGAGAAACAGTAAGAAGTAATTTGCTGCCTCTCTATAACAAGCAATCAGTAAGACATACATATTCCACTCAGAGACGTCAGTGGCTCTTAGTCATTAAGCTAATGTAGATAATTAGGAAGGAAGGAAAGACTGAGAGGACCAGGGAGTGGTAAGAGATGGGATAAAGAGAGAATTACAGGCAGACAGACACAGAGACAGAGTGCAGATTTGTTGCTGGTTGTTAATCACCCTGTCAGTCAGCCAAATCGCTCCTCCCCAATGAGTCTCTTTTCCCTCCTGCTGATACAGTAATAGAAATCAAGTCTGTATGACCTTTACACTGGACTTACTGTGATGTTTAACAGGTGTGTAGTGATGATTTCTGTCTCAGTATGGAGGACTCCTCCTGTATACAGTATACAGCTCCTGTACATGTGCATACAATAACAGCATTGAATTTGCTTGATCCGACCCATGGGGTACTGAGTAGCTTATAATAATTTCAGCATTTAGCATCACATTTTTGGACCCTCCACATGTTGCCACGCTTCAAGTAGAGCAAAGATGGCGAGGCATCAAGCATTGCACCTGTCACACCGTCTCATCTCGTTCTTGTTGGTTTCTAGCCATGTAGCAGAGTGATATGTCATCAACTGATGGTAACCGATAAGATGGAATGTCAACTTTATCAGTGTTTTCAATCAGGACAGTTGCAACCCGAAAAGATGATCAACCATTCTCTAAAGCTACAGTAATTGTGCCAGTGGGTATTATGATAATCAACCACAGAAATATATAAACAATATATTAAATCAAAAAGTGGTCAGCTTTGCATTGGAACACATAGCAATTAAAACCTTTTGTGAATATTTGTGGATGTTGTCATTACGTCTGCCATTGTTATCTGTTGTTTATGCAGAAAGCATCATGTTCTGTTTGGATGAAAATGGATTTGATGTGTTTTTCCCTGAAATAACTGATGTTTGAAATGGTGAACTTGTCAGCAAGCAGTTGCATATTTTCACATTGAGAAGATACAGAGCAGTATTATCTTTCATTTAGTGCTGTATGTCGGGCCACCTGGTGGACATCATTCCAATATCCACTCTCCTTGTAACTCTGTTTTTGGTTTCCCCCAACTCCTGAGTGAAATATCTGGCCAGCTGCTTTATCTGTCTGCTGTTTGGTGCTTAGAAGAGCAGCAGGTGTACACTGGGTTTGTAGAGCTTTTTCTGCGGAAACAGCTGCCTGCTGTGGTCAAAAATCCTATGCTGCTATGATGCTATGAGAGCTGTGAGAGTGAACCAAATCAGTAAAATTGCATGCTGGACATAAACAATGAGCTGAAACTTGCTGTAAAGCTCTGTAGAGCTGAGGGAAACAGCACAGTCAGATGATAACTCATCATAACAAGCTTTCACATTACACAGAATAATTTGATCCATTGTCATTATAAAAAATATTGATTTTAGCTGCTTTAAATTACGAAGTGTAAAGAGTATTCTGTGCTGCACATCTGGGAGGAAACACACCCCACCCCCAAACACAACTCAGGGGCTAAATATCTATCTTGGCCTATTGGGATTCTCCTTTTGCTTGAGTAGGGGCTTTGTTTGCTCTGCAGCACTTTATGTCTATTTAGCTATACCTCCAGCATTTACCTGGGGAGCTTGACAGCTCTTCATCATGGTGCTTACCCGAACCTGAAAGCGATCTAATGGACGAACTGGGGGGAAGCCAAAATGGTTAGGAACCGTTAGCATAGACCACAGTATAGATCTGCATGGCGTCTGGTTTACAGCACTTCTAGCTTCACCAGCGTCCCTTTATGGCTGTTGACGATGCAAAGCTGATATTTATTACAATTTTATTGACAGTCATGTTAAAGTTAAAGGTCAGCTAACACAATGTGACAGGGCAGTAAAAGTATAAATTATGTTTTGGTTTTGATTAGCCACCTGAAAAGTGCTGGTTTACTAAATATATTTATACTAAAGTAATAAATTGTTATCAATTCTTACATAAGTACAGTCTCTGTTAAAATCAGGGATGACAACTCAAATACATTACAGCCAAATACACATAACTGCATTGTTACTGGGTTACTGTGTCTACAGGGTCACACTGTCTGGAGCCTGCTAAGCTGGGACCTAAAATAGGTTGTGGGTCAGTTTGTGGACGGCCCACAGCCAGGGCAGGAGAAGCAGCAAATAATTTGTTGTAAAAGTGAACACAGCATTTGTATGCAAGGCCATCCATCTATCACTAGCCTGGCCTACCTGTAGAGGATGGAAGGGCAAGGTTGGCTCTCTCAGCAGTCAGACATTAAACATGCATGATGTGTGCTTTTATTTAATTGGTCCTTAAATATTAATAGAGCTGGCATTCACTGGCTGACATTTGACTAGAGAGAGAGGAGGAGAGAGAGAAAGAGAGAGAGAGAGAGAGAGAGGGGAAAAATGAAAGAGAGAGAGAGGCACATTAAGGGTTGTGATATGGCCAGTGTGCCACTGAATTGTTGCTGTGTCAGCTGACATGTCTGTGGATTGTATTTTTTGTTGTGGTGGCTCGCTGCAGACAGACCAGCTGTAGAGGGTGACTGGCAGATGCTAATGATATGGTTCCTGTTGTAATTTATGCCAGCCGCGATGATAGCTTCTTACTGTGTGTTCACACTGCGGGCAACATGATTGATGTGTTGTCTGTTCTGACCGATTGCGGGCTTTGCAAGAAGCTCAGGTTGCATCAGTGTAGTGTTCTGCAACCACATCGTTGTCACCATGCTTATGTGTGGTGTTAGAAGAGTTTGTAACTAGGGGGGCATTTATCCAGTATATTACCATCAACAGCTTAACATGCATGATGTAGCAGGTATAATATTTACCATGTGCACCATCCTAGTTCAGTGTGTTAGCATGCTAATGTCTACATACAATTTCAAACAGTATTTGATGAGACTTTTCAGTCTGTACCAAAACTAACCAACAAACCAACTTCCTCAAGACGTACCCTTGGCATAGCTGAAAATGTATTTGATTGAATGTCATAAAATCCTAACCTGGAAAAAAAAATCCTAACCCAGGCTGATTGGAATTACTGGGCCGTCAGTCACAATCACATTTTTTTTAACCAGCAGCTTTGTTGATTGTCCCCATATGAGCCATATGATTTGGGTTGGGAGGAAATGAGTGGACTTCAGTGACTTACTCATGGTGTATGGTCAAAAGGCGAAAAAACAGTCTGACTCTTGCGTCAAGTGGTAGTCACAGAAGCCTCTTGCAAAGTAAGGTGGCTGAAGATTGACACTGCTTTGAAAATCCTCCATCACTCTCACCCACTATAGTTCCCTGTCAAGTATAAGCTGTGTTCCTTTATATTATGTTAATGAAAAGCATGAGAAATCTCAGTGACATCTATTCACATCTTAGAAAACAACACATTAGTCAGCAAGTATCAGGTGTATTTCAGGACTCGGAAAGCTGTTGCCATAGATACAGTTCCCAAGGAAACACAGGCAGACAGGGGTCCTGCTCCATCTGTGGCTAATCCTCGAGGAGGCTAAGATAGCTATGTAGGCTAACCTACCTCAAATGCAAGGGGGATGCTGCTGGAAATGCCTCAGTTTATTTGTGCTAGTGAGTCTAGTGCAGCAGAGCTATATACCTGATGAAGCTAGCTACAAGCCTGGCTGCTTAGTGACTTGGCTTGCCTTTGGCCCAGACATCCTAGCTAATTCAATGCATGCTAAAGCCTCTAGGCCTTAGTGCCATGCTGGAGGGGTACTGTGAGGACACTTGCTAGCCTGGTTGTCTCCCTTCTCCTCTCCTCTCTCCTGTCTTCTCTTTTCTTTTATCTCAGTTGGTGCCCAGCAACAGCCTGTTGTTTTCCATTCTGGAGTCGTGCTCTATGCGTGTATGTCTGCATATGTGTGTGTGTGTGTGTGTGTGTGTGTGTGTGTGTGTGTGTGCATCAGAGAGAGTGTGTGGGAGAGCTGGGTGCTGCAGTGTCGGGAAACAGCCTCAGGAGAAGATCTCTTTCCTGCACGCACACACACACACACACACACCCACACACACACACACACCCACACACACACACACACCCACACACACACACACACTCACACACACACACATACATACACACATACACACACACACATGTGTAAACAATAAACCTATCAACTAATGCATGCGTGAACTTTGACAAACACACACACACACACACACACACTATTAAAAGCATATCTAGTGGTACTGTGCTTCAGTGTTCAATTGTTGTTACTGGGTGAAACTGGGTGAGCATTTCTTTTGTTTCACTCTTGCTTCTCTCTCTTTTTCCCACTCATACAGACACACACGCACACTCACACACTCATACATACACACCTGAGCACACCTACATGCAAACACACACACACACACACACACATACACACACACAAACACACTTATCTTGTGATCTGTCTAGCCATTGCTAGCAAATTTCTACCTCTGGCGTTCAGCTGTTTTCTACCATGTCTCTCCTCAGCCTGCAACAGGCATCATTGCATATGTTTGTGTGTGCATTCATGTTTAAGGGGGAGTGTGTGTGTGTATTCGGAGTAGGGGGGGCACTCTGTTATGTCATTGGCTGGCTGGAATGTAGGGGCGTGGCTTGTACCAGTAATGATATCTGACAGCGACAGAGAGGGAGAGAGGCGTCGGGTTGCAGCTCCAATAAAAGACTGGAAAAGACAATTTGCTGAAAGACAGACAGACAGAGGGAGAGAGAGAAGGTGGGGAGGTTAGACAGAAAAAAGAGAGGGAGAGAAAGAGAGACTGAATAATCTACTGAGTGAGAGAGACGAGAAGAGAGTGAGACTTGGAGCTACATCAGAGATGTAGGAGGGAGGGGAAGAGAAACAGAAGAGTTGCAGAATGATTCTTCCAACCATCCACCTACTTCAGATGCTCTCCCCCTCGCCTGCATCCTTCCAACTCCTTCCTTTCATCCGTCCAGCCTCCCATCTCTCCCTCCCTTCTTCCTTCCATATTTAATGGGAGCACACACAGTGACAGAGGGGAGATTGACTGGTCATCTCCTAGGACTCGGAGAGAAGGAGGGAAGGAGGGAGGGAGGGAGGAAAAGGTGGGGTGGAGGAAGACAGAGAGAAAGAGTGAACTCCCTTAAATAATCAATCCTCATATCCTGTCGTTGCCTGGCCCACGCTCCCCCTCAATCTGTCTCCTCTCTGAAGAGAGGAAAGAAAGGAGTTGAAGAGAGGAGATTTTGGACTTCCAGAGATGGGGATGTTGGATATTTCTCCTGGTTAGAGAGAAGATGCGACGATGGACAAATGGATGGAAAACAAAGACAGATGGGCGAACAGATTGACTGGTGGACAGATGTACAAAGAACCTGATAGATGGACTGATGCTCCAACTCTAAGAGGACTTTGTCTACCTGCCCTGCACTTTTTATCTCCTCCTCCTGCTCCTCCTCCTCATCTCTTCATCTGCCAGCTGCTCTCACATCCCTGAGGGAGCTGAAGAAGAAAAAAGGGAAAAGAAAGAGATATTATTAAGAGAAGAGTGACCAGAGAAGATGAAAATATCAAAAATAGTAACATAATCTTCAGTTGAAACTGGTTACAACAAAGAGGGAAGAGTTGGACTGTATATCTGACAGCAACATCAGAAGAGCTTGAGAGACAGAGAGAGAGAGAGCAAAGCGACAGGAGAGAAACTGGAGATGAAGCAGTGGAGAACTACAACATGAACTCTACATTGTCTGTCTAAGGGAAGAGCAGACAAACAGAGACGATGAACTATATTTTCGGCAACAACACCCTGTACCCCCGCAGTGCGAGGGTGGGCGGGGCGTCCGGGGGTCAAGGGGCGGGCCTAGGAGTCAAACAGAAGCTGGGGCCCAAGCGGGGCTCCTCGGAGGAACTGGCACCTCCCCACACCTCCTCCCCCTCCACCTCTTCTCCTGCCTCCTCCTCCCCCTCCACGTCCTCCTCTCGCTGGCAGCAGCTCCTTATGTTCTTCTCAAGGAGGAGTGCCTTCACCGACTGTATCACTGCTAGCCAGGTAACACACACGTCACAGGCTCTGTGTGTGTGTTTGTGTGTGTTTGTGTGTGTGTGCTTTATGCTTGAGGGGTGGTAGGGGATCAGGGTGGGAAGCATGTAACTTAACCTGGGTTTTTGTTGTGTGTGTGTGTGTGTGTGTGTGTGTGTGTGTACATACGTGGGGATGGTCATTACATTAGCAAACACTCTCTAGTTACAGTTTCTTAGCCAAAACAGGGAGGCAGTCAGGGGCAGCAGGCAGGTTTTAGATTAAAGTTGAAGCAGTTCTCTGTTTGTGTTTGAGATTTTTGATAATGTTGTCATGGAAATCAATTCCAGCGTAGTGTATGAGACCCAGAGAGCCAGTGTGTTGCCATGGTAAAGCCATCATTTAGCTGAGCAGTCCAGTGGCACTAGCTGCAAAGACGACATTGAAATCACAATCTTACCATGGTGAGGGGAAGGTGTGTGACTGACCTGATGAGAGACGAGTCACTGTCAGCACATCATTATGATTCCTTTATTACATTATGGCACAATGAGCATTAGGAAATCTTACATATATAAATATATATATATATATATATATCATCAACCTGTGTGTATGTGTGTGTATATATGTATATATATATATATACACACACACACAGGTTGATTTACTGACTTAAGCTGAGTATGTACTTTCGTGTTAATGGGTTACAACAAAGCTTAAGCAGGTAGTACCTGTGGCTACACCATAGTTGATGTGTGCCTCTTCAAACATGTCAGCAATACAGCGTCAATAGAGAAATCACATGAAGACCATAAGGTTGCTTGTTTTTTGCGGGAACATTACAACTACATTTAGAAAGTTTAAGAAAGACAACAAAGACATTTCCACAAGTAAACTAATGTAAACACAGGGATCGCCATTAGACAAGACAAAGATGTAATTCCAGTGTCAGTACATATCGCCCACATTTGCTCTGTATGACAAAGTAATATAATTAGAGACTATATGGCTTGATCGTGAATGATACATACGTCCTGCTGTCAGTGGGTGAAATACGATGCTGGACTATAACTCTAAACCTATGCTGAAGCTTATCTACAGTGGGGCTGCTGCTGATAACAAATATAAATCCAGCTTTAATTTCAGTTAACTCTCCTTTACATCACCATTATAATAACTTTCCACATGCTGAAACAAAAATGCTTTAATGATGACACTGTGAATACTACATTGTTATAATAATGATATATGAAGCTTTATTTAAATGAGAATGTGTTCAGGCAAAATAAACAGGAAGCATAACGCTAACAAAACTCATAAAGAACACTGGTGTGAACAAACTAGCATTATCACACCAGCAGCTTGCATAAATTGCCTAATTAATAAACAAAGCAATTCAGCAACCCACGAAGGACCCACGAGTACCAGAGTGCGACTTCTGTTATGAGGATCTTAACATGGGTTCTCTCTGCAGCCACTGTCTGAGGGAAACAGTCTTAAGCCTTAAGCAAGACTCGCAAGACTCTCTTTACCACTTCCATAATATTGCAAAAAAATATGCTTTGGCCACAGTAATTGCATTATGCAAATTTCAATAATGCATCAAAGTCTTCTCTATCTGTTCAGATTCTAAAATCCAAAGCACCTTCTCCATCCAAAAACCAAGCGCTCAGCTATGAACACACAGAGAAATCTTCAAAATAACTTAAATTCCTTTCATGTAGGTTTGTTTGATGTGTAGGTGTTGTCTTTTTTTCACTTTTTAATGTGCATTAAAAATGCACATGATCTGCCTTTGGAAGAATATTTTGGGGTCTTGCTTATTAATATTAAAGATGCTCTGCCTTGCACTCTGCTCCTCTCTGAGAAGAACGGTTTCCTCTGAGGAGGAGCTGGCCTAAACTCATGGCCCATTAGGGAATTGCTGCTGGGAGCTGATCTGATTGGCCATTATTGAGTCCCACCCAAACTCCACCTGCTAATACCGGATTCCTTCTAGAAGTGTATTCACCCATCAGTTAAAGCTTTATGCTTGAGCCTCTGGTCAACAAACTTGCAAGAGTCATTTGGTGACACACTTGTGAGCTGATGCCCAGAATTTGCTCTTGTGATTGCCTTTGAACCCAATTTGTAAAAAGTAGAACCCCACACCCTGAGACGCTTGCTCATAAAAATCTGTAACAAAAAACATTGAAAATAAACTCGTGGCACCCTTTAAGGCCTTAATTACACTGTTATAAATAACTAAGTACGTAAAACAGTATATGCATTTTATGCATACAATACATCATCATGGCTACTACTTTGTGTGAATGATAGAAAGCCTGATGATGCATTTTCCTGTATTTTTCTGCTTTGCAAAAATGATTACACGCTTTTCGGATTGCAGATGACAAACACAGTAATGCTTGTATTGGATTCAAACCTGCATTATTGATCTGAATGGATGGGGCGCCACTCACATCGTTCAGCCCTGCAGCACTTGTCTGCAGATTTACAGCTTGGCCCATGGAAAAAGTTGACTTTCGCCCCCCTCACCCCAACCCCTTTGCAGTAATCATACTGGCCAGTGTTTTCCCAAGGTGTTGCCATTTTCCTGTCTAAGGCACTTAGTGCATGACTGATGGGCCATTACACTAAACACGTACACACATAGCTGTTGGCCCTGTTGATGAGAGAGAGAGAGAGAGAGAGAGAGAGAGAGAGAGAGAGAGAGAGAGAGAGAGAGAGAGGGGTGATTTTTGTCTTTGCTGGTTTGATGTGGTTACACATTTCAAACTCTGTCTGTATTTCTTTTTCTGTGGGTCCATGTGTGTTAGCATGTAAGTGTTCAGGGATAGACCAACCATCATTGCTCTTTAATCAAATTATTTAGTCCATCTGTCGAAAGTCATAGAGCAAAACAATGTGATATGTAGAAGTCTGGAACATGTTAGAGTCCGGACGTGGTACTTTATCTCACTGGACAGCATCTCAATGCAAAATCTCCTCCTTGCTGGCAATAATAGTATTGATGCCGTGTGCTATTAGCCCACCAGTCAATCTGTCTGTTTCAGTGGCTCCGGTGTTGGCAGCCAATTGTAGTTATTATCTCCCTTTAAGTGATTTTCTAGCATCTCTTGCAAAATGCAGATTTTTATGTTGCCTCAGGAGCTCGGCAAGCAGTGCAGCTCGGCAAAGTGTTTGTCATATCTTATTTATGTGTTTTAGATCTCATACTATATTCTCACCTGAGTTGATCAGTAACCATAATCACAGATAAAGGGTTTACCCCACTGTTTTCTGTTGTTTGTGTTGTTGACTATATACTCTCATACAGCCCACATGCTGTCTCTGTATAATTGATGAGTGAGGTAAAGCAGAGGTATGAAAGTCATCCTGGCTCTTGAGAAAGAGCTCTAAAAGCCTTAAAGAGGTGTTTATTGGCCACAGGAAATGGCGGTAGAGAGGGATGGACAGAGCAGGAGAGATGGGGAAGAGAGAGAGACACTGAAGGAGAGAATTAGTGATTGATTAGGACTGTGAGAGAAATATGATAGTCTATTAGCTCAAAGCAGGCAATGTAAGTATATCATGCACATCACTCTTAGATAATGATGTATCCATCAACAGAAAGAGCACACACATCAAGTCAGCTGACAGACTCAGGCTTCGTATCAGTTAATCAGTCACTTTATCAGGATTGGTTTTGAGGTAAACAGGAACAATCCATCATATGTTGGAGTAGATTACGTATCAATGGTAATAAGGTTTTTAGCCAAGTTTTTACCACCTTTACAGTTACATGTTGGATGTTCCCACTCAGCAAAAAATGAGAAGGGAAGTATTTAAAATTGAATTTTTATTTAAATTTAAAATTTGATCACAACTGAAAGGTGTAAAACAGTGAGTAGCAAATCTGCAGTTTTTGCTAGAAAAAGAAGTGTTATTTATATTGGTCATTTTAAAATGGAAAACTTGTTGGAGACACATCATTAGCACTCTCAAACATACTGCAAAGTGCGTGTATACAGTAGAGTTCAACCTACTCTCCCCGACACACACACCTCCCACCTGCAGAGAGTGGCTCGTTATCCTTCTGCTGCCTAAGAAAACTTTCCACTTTCCCTGTGCCTCATGGGATACCACTGTGCATGTGTAGGCTTCTCTAGTTTCTCTGTCTTTCTTTAGATTTGTTTTTTTTTTCTTTGGTGGTGGTGGCAGTGGGCAGCAAATTTAGGTGCATTTGTCTTGAAGCAGAAACTGGATCCATCTCTACCTGTACACGATGAAACTCAATCACACTCTCTGCAATATTACTTCCATAGATCATCTGTTGCCGAGTGGGCAGTCTGTCATAAACCAAAGTAAGAGTTGTATTTTTGTGCCTTCGCACCATAACTGTGAATTTTCACCTCCCACAGTCTTTGCTCAGTCAGAAACTTTACATCATCACCACATAGAAATGGAGCAGTGCAGGAGTTAGAGAGAAGGAGCATTTGCTACGGTTGTACATTTACTTTACAAAATTAAAGCTTGCTGGTGTATCCTTCACCTTTCTCTGTAAACCACAAAGCTGCCATGCCTGTGCTGAACTGATATCATATAGGAATAAATATTGGAGCAACTTGAAGGTTAAAAGCAATGACTCAGAAACATTGACGTGTTGGGACTTGTTTGAACCCCTCAAGGCACCACAACTGATGTGCACTGCTGTATGTGGGTGATCCTGATCAGCTGTTTCCTGTCACCTTTCATGTAGTAGCAGTTAAGAAAAATCACTCATGTTCATTTCCTAAATTTCAGAACAAGAAGTCCTCAGATGGTTTTATATTTTACTTAATCCTGATAGTAACGCAGGTGATGTCATCAGTGGGAGGGGCTAATGCAAATGTTTACAACTTGGACCACCATTGTCTATGGTAACCAAGAGCTCCTCCTCTGATGCTGGCCAAGCTTGTGGCGGCATCAGCTGCTGTCATGGTGATGCTGCTATGCTGATCACCAAGCAGAGCATGACATGTGTGGTTGTGTGTGTGTGTGTGTGTGTGTGTGTGTGTGTGTGTGTGTGTGTATGTGAGTGTGTGAGAGAGAGAGAGAGAGAAAGAGAGAGAGTTAAGGGAAACAGATTATTGTTTGTATAAACTTAAATTATTAGCATACTTTCTCACTTGCTTGCACACTCACACACAGGCAAACACACATGTGTGTACACTTACACACACACACTGTATTGTAGCAGTGAGCAGCGCATTAGATTTGTGGTGCTTGAGAGTATGCGAGGTGTTGCGTCACCTTCTGTGTGTGGGATGAAGCTTGCATATCGGCTCTCTCTCTCTCCCACACACACGCACACACACACACACACACACACACACACACACACACACACACACAAACACACACACACACACACACACACCGACGTCTCCACACAGACTCACTCTCTCCTCCCTCTCCAGCAGTCTCCTACCTCCAGCCTGTTCTCTGCTGATATAATCAACACAGATTAGCTGACCACAAGCAATCACTTAAAATGACCACTTACTAATGAGGCTGAACACAACATAATGACAGCTCCATCTATCCTCCTGTAATTAGTAAAGAATGGTTTGACACTACTGAAGGCTTGACCTATTCACTGCTACACACATAACGACTTCATAACTGGATATAAATGATGATGATGATGATGATGATGATGATGATGTGAATCAAACCTTTGTGTGTTCATGTCTTTGCTGCTTTAGAGAGTCAGGTTTTTATATTACAACAACATTGTCTGCCAGTGTGATATCACCAGGTAGAGTGATATTAGTACCTCAGTCACACATGGATGTGTTACTGTATGTGACAGGATCATTACAGTAGAATCGGTAGATTTTAATTGGAAAAGCTATTGTTTTGCAGAGAATACAAGTCAACAGCAGAGTTTGTCGAATGTGAGTGATGCTATCCCTCTTGACCTGTAATTGTTGTGCCTCCTCGTTGGGCAATCAGTGTGTTTTACTTGATTAAAATTAAAATTTAATGAAATGAAAATCTGTGGCATCCTATGACACAAAGGGACCTTAGTGTCGCTAGTGGTTCAAGGAGTAAGGAGCCTGTCTGTGCCATGACATCAGGTCTTCACTGTCAGATTTAAAATGTTGCTTTGAAACAACAAAACTGCATTTGGTTTAAAGTAGTTGCTGGTAACTGGAGGCTCAATAAAATACATGTCTGTGGACCTGCACTCAATAGGGAATCAAGTTACAAATGAAATAACTTCTAATCTGACTTTGTTGCTCAGACTTGAGGCTTAGATTTGACTGGGGTGGAACAGATTTCCATGTTTGCAGTTAATCTGTCATTTAGAGGTGAAACAGTTTGCAGACTGATTGATTAGTTAATCATCAGAAGATAAAGTCATTTTTCAAACTGAAATGATAAAAAATGTGTTGTTTCCTGCTTCTTAAATGATTTGATGCTTTTTCTTTGTCGTATATCATAATTAACTTAATATCTTTGGGTTTTGGTGTTGTTTGAATAAAACAAAATATTTTAATATATCACTTTGCATTATTCACTTCTTAGACAAAACAATGAATTGGGAAGATAATCAGCAGATGTGAAAGTGAAAATAAAGTTGCAGCCTTTCTGTCATTATCAGTGTCATATCGCTGTATTGCCTGTGTTTTCTGTGTTCCGAGCCTGTGAACAACCTATTGTTATATTGTTATAAATTACAGAAAGGATGGAGGACTAATGAAGAACTACTGTACTTGGCAAACAGACACTGCAGTGTTGGAAGTTAGCCTGTGAAGTTTTAAATCATGTTTGTGATGTGTTGCAGCGGTGGCTGCAGCTCCTTCATCTCTGCCAGCAATGGCATCTCAAGACTCTGCAAACAGTTTCTAATTAAGTCTGGAGGAAGAGATCTCAATGCTGCCAGACACAATAGACACCTAGATAGAGAGGGAAAGAGACAGAGAGGCAAACTCATCTGTAACAGACACTGAGACCATATCCTTAACAGAGCATAGCATTACAACAGAATTACTTCACTCTGATTCTTTGGAACACAGTTGGAGTGAGGCACAGCCGGTCTACCCAACAAAGGACAAGCTAGGGTTTCGGCAGAAAGAGCGAGAGACAGAGGGGGACAAGGATAGATGGGAAAAGAGAGAGTATGGTAGGCTGAACACCATGTCCAATGAGCCACTCAGTTACTGTTGATCTGTGTGTCCTGACCTGAAGAAGTGATCTTACCCAACAGCCCCACAAGTAGGATCACTTCCAGAGGTCAACAGTTAGTATGAGAGGAGGAGGTTCACCTGAGATCTGCTCGACAGAGCGTAGAAGACTCCACCTCTGCTGACCCCACTACTAACTCTCAGATCCAGTTACAGCATGTAATAGCCCTGCTTATGGTATTTGGAATAATGAGTGAGGTTGTTGGGTTGCACTTCATTGCATAGTATAGCAAACATATGCTACTTTCAGAGAAGTCTTCCTTGTTTTTAGTCTGTGCTACACAGCTAAAACTACATCTCTCCGCAACTCAAAGTATCACAAATTTTGTCATGAGCTTTGGCACAAAATTGTCCTTGAGCACGACATACATATTGGGGATAAAAACATTTCATAATGAATATGTTGTAACTGAAATGGTTGGTCTTGTTATTTGTCTCTTGTGCTTTCAGACAAACTTCTTGCACAGGATGAAAAATCTTTACTGAATAAACCCAAAAATCCCACTTACTCACTAAATTTACAACACGTTGGACCTCAGACCTTGATTGGGTAAAATAATTCATCAGGAATTTATTTGAGTACAGTGATCGACCGTGTGCAGGATTCTTTGGCTTTGTCATAAAGGGCAGTAAAAACCTCCTAGTGATTCTGAATCTCTTAGGTTTGCCTACTGAAAAGGCAAACACTCAACAGATGTCTTATTCTGCTCTAATGGAAGTTGAAAAGACTTTTGCAGTTACTAGAAAGCACAGGCTTTGTACACAGTGGGCTCATCAATCCACTTTAAGATCAATTGTACTGTGCAGTTTGTGGGACAGGTTGGTCTTGGGAGTCCTCAAGAACCCTTTGTTCTTATTTAGTTGGACAGATTGTATGTAGTTACACCTTTTTCTACAAGAACCACGATCACACCATTTGCCCCCACTGAGATACTGTGGATTCAGTGTCCCCTGTTTTAGTGATAGACTTCTGGACATGCGTAGGAATTCTTTTCTGACAACAAGACGTGACAAATGAACTCATAATCAATTTAAATATTGTTTTGAATGTTTGTGACTCTGCAAACATTAGCTCAAGCTTAAGTGACTGACACACACATTCCTTGGGTTTTGTGGCTGTTTGCAACATCCCAAAGGCTGTCTCCAACAAGACAAGCTGAGTATCCATCACCTTTTCTGCATGAAAATGCAAAGATGCTATAAAAATTAAAAATTTGTGGCTGGTGAAGAAAGTCTGGCAGGATTTGGTGGAAACCAGACCACTGCTAAAAAATAATCCAGACACAGGAATCCAAGGGAGGTCCGATTCTTCCTGTCTCTGTTGTATTCTTAATTGTTGGCAATTGTTGGTTAACACATCAGCTATAACAGCTTGATACAGTGATGGCACTTCAGTGGTGTTTTCTGTGTTTTGTTTTGGACTAGACATGTTTTTCCTCACATTAAATCATCCTGCTCCTGATGTAAACATATTTTATGAATTAGTGCTGCTTTAATTTAAACACAAATGGTCCAAATTGACATTATTTTCATTATTTCCCACCCCAAAGCAAATCCCAGCTCTGATGATGGCATACTCTCTAAATGAATACTGATTATTCTGCCATGTTGTGTGTGGCTGCTGGTGTGATGTATGATAATGAAGATCTCAGGTTGTGACCTCACATGTCACACACTTCACCCACCGGATCCATGGCGACCACAGCTCCGCTGTGTCGAGATGCAGTCTCTTCCATATCTTTCACCTTCGCATGATGTTAATGTAGCCGCAGCCGTCTCACAGTTATTCCACAGAAAATTAAATGGCAGTTATTTTGAAAATCATTTGAAACATTTTTTCAAACCAGAAATGCCAATTATTCACCAATTCCAGCTTCTAAAAAGTGAGGATTCAATGCTTTTTGTTGTCATACTGTATGTGATAGAGAACTGTTTCACCTTTAGTCTCCAGTCAGTGTTCTCTCGGTCTGTGGAGTCTGAGGCCCCCCTGCTGGTGACATTTAGTATCACAACCCTGTCTCCCTGCAGCCAGAGGAGTTGGAAAATCCTGATAAATTGATTTTTTGTTGGATGTTTTACACAAGTCTTTCTGGCAAATCACTAGAGCCCCCGCCCAAGACGTTATTTCCGTGTTACGTGTCTTCTTTCCCTTTTGTAGATTTGATCCTCTTTAATTCTGCTCAGCAAAGACAGACATGACTTTTTGAGTTAAAATGCTGAGGCGGTTAGAGATAAGAAGGAAGGAGGAAAGAATGGGAGCGCTAACAAAGAGGTGGCAAGTGTTCAGAGGATTTGACACTGGACACAGGTAATGGAGTGATGGGAATCGCATTACGCGCTTAGGCAACAGCATGAGAGCGGTGGTTGCTCTTTTGGTGGCTAAAAAAGCTGATTGTTTTACAGAACTGAACTAATTGATGTGTTTATTAATGTGTTATTTAATAATAATTTTCAGAGCTGTGTCAAAGGGGAGTGGGGGTAGAAGAATAAGCAGATTTGATTTATTAAGGTGTGGGCACGCTGACATACATGACAACATTTGAGGGCCTAGTTTCCAGGTCGTCACTTCTGTTGTGTGAAGGTATTAATCATACCAGTCATTATAAATGAGTGAAACATATAGTAGTTATTTATATAGTAGTTATTCTGCCAGATAAAACTGGAGTATTTGACTCAACTACCCTAAAACTCAAACCCTGAGCCGAGTCCTCCAGGGCAGCTTTGTTCATTTTAGATGCCTCATTCCCTATCCTCATTTCTATCTCTTGTCTTCAACCACCCTCCGCCCCATCCCTGCATCTTCATTTCTCAGCAGCCCTCACCCCTGTCTACCCCACCCTCTAGCATTGTATTAATGCTGGCTTGATTTAGCACTGTGATGCTAACAGCCCATTCTCCTTGCTCATCCTCTCCTGACTGAGCGGTTAGCCTGCAGCACTAGCAGCACTTTACACAGGGAACACACACACATACCCGCTAACACACAGGCTTTCTCTCAACCACCCTCACCATCTCCTCATGTCTTTGTGTTCTTCACATCGGGTGCTGCTTTTTAATGTGGCTCCTCTGTCTCTCTATCTGCCTCCCTCACTCCCTCTTATCAAGTTGGTTTGGGGCGAGTTGTGGCATATATTAGCTGACATTATAAAGATGTGGACCTCATAGCCATGACTAGATAGGTGTGTGTGTGTGTGTGTGTGTGTGTGTGTGTGTGTGTGTGTGTGTGTGTGTGTGTGTGTGTGTGTGTTTGTTTGTGTGTTTGTTTGTGTGTGTGCGTCTCTCCAGCTCAATGTACAAAGCAGTGGCAGCTCCTGTTCTTTCCTAAATACCAGCTGTAGGCAGCCAGAAGCTATAATTAATCTGATATGAAAAATATTGTCCGTTTCCTGGTTATTGTGTGTTTTTGTCATTTTTCTATATCTAATGAAAAGTAAATGTAAACTGAATAACCAAGTGTTTTGGAGTATGGTGTGGTGGGACTATTATAATGTCACAAATTAGCTCATGACTGTATTGTATCATAGAACTGGTAAAACCTAGAAAACCTTTGCTAAGGAGAAACACAAGTATTAACATATTTTCTATAAAGAACTTATCATTTATTTCCGATTACACCTTTGGATGAAGATATGATAATGAAAAAGGTTTCAATTGTTGAGATGTGAAGCAATTGATCAATTAGTCGATCACCTGAAAATCAATCTGCAACTACTAAAATAATCAATGACTCATTCAAGTTATTCTTTTTCTAGGAAAAATGCCAAAAAATGATCAGGTAAAATAATTAAAATCATCTCTGTGGGTTTATAGATGTACAGGGTCTTTAATGAAAGAAGTTTGTATGACTAGAAACTGTATGAAATTAATGAAATTCAAAATTGAAGTTTGAAATTTACATTCACTTCATGGCTTAGTTTATCACGGAATACACAAAAAAAGACTTCAAAGAATCAGAGCAAACACTTGGTGAAGACTTTTGGCACCATTTTGAATACTCAAAGACACAAAACACAATTCATTTGGGGTTGAGGTTTGACACCCAGTTAATCCCAGTCAACCACAACATGGTAGGAACGGCCACTCAGACCAACTTTTCTTAAAGTAAATTGTAAAACCCATTTTCCTACATAACTGGATTCCAGTTTCAACATTTCAGCAGATGTGCATTGTTTACTAGACTGGATTGTTTACTGCAACCAAGCCATGTCTCTCATAGTTCTGGACTCACATGAATTTGCATCTTCCTGGTCATCATGAGATCTAGACAACACTTGCAGCCTTGCCTCTGTTGGCTTGCATGTACAGTACATGTTAGAGACTGGAGACACGTAGAGACATATAATGGGTAAATACATCCGGGTGCGTGCGCACACACACACACACACACACACACAGATACGTTCTCAAAAGGAAGTAGGCCAACGCATAGAGACACACACACAAACTCACAGCAGGCATTTCATAGACTTTATTTCAGCTGACCCGGCCTGCCTTGTGATGCTTTAAAGGAACAAGACAAAGGTTGATGGAAGGGACTTGCCTCCACCAATCACAGCTCTCCACTCATTGCGCACACACACACACACACACACACACACACACATATACACACACACACACACACACACACACACACATATACACACACACACACACACACACACACACACATATACACACACACACACACACACACACACACACATATACACACACACACACACACACACACACACACATATACACACACACACACACACACACACACACACATATACACACACACACACACACACACACACACACATATACACACACACACACACACACACACACACACATATACACACACACACACACACACACACACACACATATACACACACACACACACACACACACACACACATATACACACATACACACACACACACACACACACACACGCACACACATACACACACTGACTGAGCTCTGAGCGTTGTATCACTGTCCCTGGTTGCCTATCGATTAGTCATGCCTGGCTGCTGTCATGTGCAGGAGTCCAGGGAAGTCCCTAATTGGTTGGTCCGGGAAAGAGCGAGAGAGAGGGAGAGTTGGAGGGGGAGAGAGAGAGAGAGAGATAGAGAGAGAGAGAGAGAGGGACAGACACTGAGAGAGGGAGGCAGCATAGAAAGATGGGAGATGCGGAGAAAGAGAATTGTGGATAGAGATTTGGCCTAATATTAAATCAACAGAAAGACTAAACCAGACAACATGAAAGAAGAAAGACTAATGTAACTCTGATTGTCACGTTCTCTGAGTCTCTAACAGAAAAAAGTCAAACATAGGAATCTTATCTGAGCTCACGTACTGTTTTACCTTCTACTTTTTCTTTGGGAACACATGAATCAAACTGCATCGTCTACAGAGCGACTAACACTTCAGCCTCAAAGCCAGAGTGCGCAGCAACATAGGTGGATAATATGAATTACTCCAAGTGACTGACCATTGCAGTGGAGCATAATCGTGGAATGAGAAAGAGAAATCTTCCAGTGGAGTGCATGAACCGACTCGCATCCTCTCCAGAGACACCCTACGAGAAGCCAGGGCTGGAAGGAGGCTCAACCTGTCCCTTTTGTCCTACTACTGACCCTGTAACCCTGGGAGCCGGTGAGAGGGACAGGGTGCTCCTGAGGGGAGAACACACAGAAGAGAAGTGTTCAAAATCGCATGAAAGGAGGATGCTTTGCTTTTCAGGACTGGCGGATGGTCTAATTCATAATGGAGAAGACATGGAAACAATGCCAACAAAGGATGGATTGTTTTTAGATTTTCTGATTGTCCAGTGATCTTAACACACTGAGAGACACTGACAACGGCAAAGAGAGAGTGGAAGGGCAGGAGTACCAACTTTGTACGGACACAAAGAAGGATTGGTGGTTCTGTAGAGGCGTGACCTACATTATTCGGACACAAGTGATTCTGAGGATCTACTCCCTTTTGGCATCTCTGTAAAGGAGACAATGTGGTGAGAGTGAGATAAGAAGATAAGAGAAGACAGGAGGATATCTTGTTGACTTTTTATAAATCTCTGTAGTTATGACAACTTATTTCCACAGCCATGACTTCTGTTGTAGCCCCAAGAAGCCCAGCAGTGGCGCCGCGAAGGGCAAATCCGGCAAAGGAAAGGCCAAATCGGGCAAGAGCCTCTCTCACTCGAAGCATAACCAGAATTTACTGCAAATACAGACGCCGAATCACCAAATGCAACATTCGCCGCTGCACTCACCAAAGCACCATCCCCATTCGCCGAAACACGGCTGCCATTCACCCAAAAATATGCTTCTTTCTCCCTCTCCGAGCTACTACCACATAGCACCAACGTCTCCAAGTCATCAGCTAGCTCCGCCGTCTCCGACGTACCAGCTGGCTCCACAATCGCCAAATCACCTACTGCACTCGCCGAGCCACCACCAGCTTCACCTGTCGCCAAGTCATCATCAGCTGCAGCATCATCCTCAAAACCAGCCGCAGGGCCATCCTCAAGCTTCACCCGGTCACCTGCTCTCTTCGCAGTCCACACATCAACTCTACCACCATCAACAGCAGCAGATGCAGCTCCATTCGCCAACTCACCACTCGTTGTTCCAGCAGTATCAGCACCATCACCACCACTACCCTCCTCCTCTTCCTCATGCCTCCCAGTCGCTGTCTATCCACCCTTTTCACTCACCACAGCTTCCCCTGTGCTCAGGGTTAGGCGGATATGGGTGGAGCACACTGCCAACCACCCTGGTCACCAGGGGCACCCGAGGGAAGTTCCCCAACCTGAGGGACAGCGTGAAGAAGAGTCCCACGAAGAGCAAAGCCAAGTGCAAGGCTGTGAGCAGGCCGTGGCCCAATGACACGTATATCTGGACAGCACACTCAGTGGAAACTCCCCCCCATGTGCCGCTCATACACCACTTTCCACAAATACAGGCCCATGTGCAGGTAGGTTTGATGGCTGGATAGTAGATGGGTGGTTGTATACAGTAGTAGTAGTAGTGCGCTTCAGGCCACTGATCCTAGGAGAGGACAGCACATGTGCATTTGGCGAATTACTTCCCCTCCACCTGTGATACAAAAGGAGACTATTCTGTTACAGAGCACAAGCTGTGATAAAAAAAAAAAAACATGCAATTGGACTAAAACTTTCTCCTCTCCTCCAGTGTTTGCTCAGAATATGTATACTTTAAAAGCCAGTTTTGGTCATGCACCTTTGTCAGGCATTAAAAGAGATGCTTGACCAACGGCCATACGTCTGTCTTAAAGGTGTGCATGTGGCGAAACTTCCACACTGCTCAAGGACAAGGAGTTCCACACAGTTTTCATTTGGATTTATGATATTGTTTTCTGACACTTACATCCATTAGCGCCGCACACAGACATCCCGCAACTCGGTTATTCAACCACTTCAAGATGGTAATAAACCCTGTTAATCATCAGCTAGACACAATTTTCTTACAGTGCTTTTATTTTTCTTACATCTTAACTCACTTTATCTTATTTACCAGTAAAATTGAAAAAAATTATTGGGCAAAACAAGAGTTAGACTTCATATTCTTTAAATAACTTTGTGTTTGTTTGTTTTCGACAGTTATATTATCTGAATAGAAGTTAAAATTTCAAACGAAGTATGAATGACTCTATCAGGAAACAGCACAGGTTACGCAGTCAAAATTGATTGCGTGTTCCATTAACGTTCAAAGTACTCCTGGAATCAATACATGACGAGATATATTAGACACTAAAAGAATGATGGGACAAAGAGAGAAGGGAACAAATGTAACACACAATAATCACCCTGTGATGGCGGGTCTGCATAGCACACTCGCTGCTGTAATCTGACCACGGAGGGGCAGGCATTTCAGAAGTGGAAGGTCACTACTGTAATGTTGCCATTATCCTCGTCAAACTGCCCTTTTAAGTGAAGCACTGACAGCCTCAAGTGCTCCAGTGCTTTCTCCACTAAACCTGGGCCCTGAGCTGTCAACATATTCATAGTGTGTGCGGGATGTGACTGTCACTTTTTTCTCTCCGAGGGGATGCTGAAAGTAATTCTGGGAAATATAGAAAACTAACAGACCAAGCAGATTGTGGCTAAATGAGGGGTTTACCAAAAATAACTCATCAGAATAACAAAGCCCACAGTTCATTGAACATTACAGAAAGATGATAATAGCAGTGTAAGAATGGTTATGGTCAATTTCATCCTCCTAATGGTATAATCAAAAGAGCATAGCCGTCCATGTGTAACAGGATGTGTGTGTTGTGTAAACTGTACTGTAGTGATTTAGCAGCATGCCAGCTGTTGTGTTAGCTGTTGTTAGGGTAGTTTTTTCTCTGTACATCTGCTGTGGACGCAGAGATCAGCGATAGCAGGTAGTGATAGTCTGATTAGCGTGATTAGCATGGCCATTCTGGTTTGATTAGCGTCACACTTCATCTGATTAGCTCATTAGTCAGATGGAGTTTCATTACACTTTATGAAGATGGAGTCGTAGCGATATTAGGTGGGGAGCATTTGTGTGTATGAGTGTGTGCGTCAGTCTTCACCACTTTACAATGGCTCTTATGGGTCTTCTGTTCTATAAATAAAACGTAAAGTAGCAGACTATGAAGCAAATGAGGTCAGATGGTAGAGAAACAAACCTTTGAATGAAGCTTCCAGATGTTCTACCTGCATGAAATCAATCATCGCTGTGTCTGATTTTGTTTGTGACTCTTCCCATTTTTCCTTTAGGCTTTAACTGTGTTCATATATTATTATATATATGAGTGTGCACATAATACGGCACATTGCACTAATTGATAATTTAACTAATTGCTGCTGTGCATCATTACACGTCATGGGATTCTTGATAATTGATAATTGAAGCCTAATTATGATGATGGTGTAGTAGCTGAAAACAGCACGCTGCACTGATGGAGGATCATTTCCCAAAGACTACACAGCACACACACACACACACACACACACACACACACACACACACCTACTTCAACATTTGTAAGCAACCATCCTGAACACTGCAGCATGAGAACTGTGGCTAAAGCACTTGTCTGTCTCTTTGTCTGATCAGTTTGGATCTCTTTCTAAGCTGCGCTGTGCTGGACTGAACCAGGCCATAATGCCACGATAACACAGCTGGTGTAACAGCAATTACATAACAACTGACAATCACTTGCACAGAGGAACAAAACACTGTCTGGATATGGATGTTGTGTGTGTGAGTGCTTGTTTTTATATATTTGCACGTTTGGTCTTTTGGCCTTTTCATGTAACACAACCTCACACACACACACACACACACACACACACACACATATCGATGTTACATAACCACGCAGTCTGACATGGCGTGTCAATGGAATCACCAGCTGACCGACCAACTGGATTTGTCGCTCTGTGAATGACACACACACACAGACGTTTAACCGCTGTTCATACTGCTGTTACATTGATGAAGGAGTCAGATAGGGTTGAAGCAAGGCGACGGACTGGTAAGTGTGAGGTAATGGCAGACAAATTGAATTCATACATGTGGTTACACTGACATCAGCTGAGATGACTCAGTCACTTTTTTAGACAAACCAAAGAAATATTGATACGTGAAGATGTTCTACATGAAAGGAACCGGTTTCAGAGGCTATAGACTCCTACAGTAAATGCAGTCAGTGCATCTAATGTTGTTTCCCCTCCAAACTAAATTTGTGTTGAATAAATATCTATTAACAGAGAGGATACTTGACTAGTTATCTTTGCAAAATATGAGGAGACATAGCTCATCTAAATTTTTAGATGACAAACACAGTTTAGATCAGAACCTTGTGCTCTCTTCTATAAAACAGTGTTTTCATTCACATAAACACACACTGACACGCACACACACACACACACACACACACACACACACACACACACACACACACACACACACACACACACACACACACACACACACACATGGACTAACAGCTGCAACTGTCAGCATGTCCTTACTGTACCGTATCCCTTTCATCTCTTTCATTCACTCTTTCTAAGCCTTCCTCCACGTCTGTTCTCACACTGTCGATTTTTGTTCTCTTTTTACTTGCATCTGTGTTTTTTTTTTTTTTTTTGGTGGGGGGGTGCATCTGTCTGCGCCCTCTGCTCCTTGTTGCTGTTGTTGATCTGGCAGATTTGACTCCTCCTACCATACCTATAATCCCTCTGATCCCCCACTCACCCCCCCTCCTCCTCTCTCTGTTCCCGTGTGGGATCAGGCATCCAGTCAGTTTGACTGACAGACAGTTGGACATGTGGTGGAGAGAGAGAGAGACATGGAGTGAGATAATATATGTGTGTGTGAGAGAGAGAGAGAAGATAAAAGAGTGGAAAGGGGGGTGAGAGAGGTTGAGATTAGTGTAGAGGGATAGATGCTATTGCTGCTCTGTTGTGCGCTGATGCTGCGAGGTCAGGATGGACTGTCCATTTGGTCGGCTAGCTTGTTTGACGTTTGTGTAGTTGTTTGCTTTGTGAACTTTTTTTTTGGCTACAGAACAAAAACTGGACCTTCAGATTATCTGTTACTGGTTTGTTGACCAGAAATGCAGATGTTGGACGGGCGAGCGCTAAATATTTTCTGTGGAGGAAGTTAGAGGAGACACGGGGGGAAGCAGGAGGTAAATGGGTAGAATGATAAGATGGAAGGCTAATGCTTACCTCGGAAATAAAGGGAGAAAAAGACACCCTGTGGCTGTTTATTGGCTAGTGTGAGGTTTGTCATTTTGCTGTGCTTGCGTAGGAAGCAAGAGGGAAAATAATGTCAGTAATCTGCTGCTGCTCTCACCCCTAGCTCTTCTAGCAGTGATCTGTCCAGGACTGGACTCCAGAAGGAGGCCGGGGAGGAAAAGGAGGCTGAGCTTAGAGCAGAAGCACCTGAGGGAAAAGAAGAGGGGGGAGGAGACACTTGTGTTAGACAGGAGACGGCACATTGCATTTTGGATTTATAAAGATTAGACACTGAATGTGGCACAGTCAGGCCAGTGTAGTAAAATATAGTGTCAATAATGCCATACAGAGTATCCTGCAGGCTATAAGAGTACAATCTAAATGTTCAGGGTATTGTGATGTAGTACTTTGAGGTGCAGTACTGAATTGCTAAGAGTCCTGTATGTCACAGTAGCAGAGCTTTACAGTTAAAGTGTAGTACATTAGTACTGTCCAGTATAAGGGCTGTGCAGTATGTCATGCGGTGTATGCAGTCGCTCCATGGTGGTAATCTGTAGCAGAGGTTCTCAACATGCTGTACCAAAACATGAGACGAGTAAGTCATTATCACTGCTCTCTGCCTGTGTGTGTGTGTGTGTGTGTGTGTGTGTGTGTGTGTGTGTGTGTGTGTGTGTGTGTGTGTGTGTGAGAGTGTGTGTCTGTGTGCTTCCTTCAGCGGCAGCACTTGGTGAAATACTGTACGTCTTTGTTTTCATGATAATATCCTTCAAATTAAAAGTGACTGGTAATGCTTCTGTTCTCTCTTGCAGGCCAACCCCCCCCCAGTGGTGGTCAACACAGACAGCGTCGACACCCCCCCATATGTGAGTACTGGCTCTAATAGAATATATCAATATCAAATTTAAACCTCTACCCAACTGTGGACTTTGCACCTGCTCCCTGCTCATACTGTAAAATCTCAATGGCCAGTTGTGGAGGTGACACTTTGGTCTAAGTCAAGTGAGGTTAAATCACACAGATTTAAGATAAAGACTAAATGACATGACATTTTTATGCAGCTACAACAGTGAGTACAACCTTAATTTGAACATACCACCTTAAGGCTGAACTAATTTGCTGTGGTTATAAGGAAATGTCCTTTTCATTATATATCAACAGGATGATGTTTTTGTTTACATGATTTTATTCCCTTTGGGATTGGATACAAAGAGAAAGTTTGAATATAAAGGATTTCTTTCACAGTATAATCAGTATATTTCTAATCTCAAGATTCTGTATGAAATTTAAGTGATATCTACAATAATTGTGGAACTTTGTGAATATTTACATCAAATCGTTTTTTCTATAAACAATTCCAGTCACAAAAATAAAATATAATATCAAGGGTTAATTTACTTGCAGCACTTTTTGGAGCTACTGGAAATGTGCAGTAATTTGAATATTTCTCCCCAATATGCAGAATAATGTAACATGTAACATGTAACATCATGGTTTTAGTCAAAAAGCTCAGTCCTAAATTAGATGGATCCAGATGTCATACTGGTTTGCCAGCTGCCACAGAGACTCTGTGTCTGTTGTTGTTAGATAAGTTTATTATGTAATTACTGTGGAATTACTCCCCGCTGAACTGCCTGGAATAAAACACAGTAAAAGATTTTTCTCACACATATTTCACTCAACATTTCACTGATACGATCTGATGATGATATGACTGATGCGACATACTCGCGTCCAAAGAAATTTGATTAACGCCTGTAACAAATACAAAGAAATAAACTTTTACTTTCATTGCTGATGACTCTTTGAAAGAGAATATCAGGCAAGGGTCAATCAACTTTTTCAGTAGGAAAAAGTTAAACATAATGGCAGATGCATGATGCCATTTCTGCCTACTGTGCCCATAGGAAGCTCTGGCTATAACTTTGATAATCTTAAAACTCTATTATAAATATACAGTTACAGTACAACCAATAATTTAAATTAATTAATGAAATATTCCAAGACATTTTATGTTTATAGTGAATTATAGACAGCCTTAAACTACGAACCAATCCACTGTAAATATGTCCTTAAATGTGTGTGTACGGTAAGTATCAGTGGACAGTACGTGGTGTCTGATGGAAGACTGTGCCCTCTGTTTGAAACGACCGGAATTCAAAATCTAAACTAATCTGACTGCACAGAGACACAGATTACAGCCAAGGGGATTACATGGGCCATTGGGATGCCACTCGACCACTGTGTTTTTGTGTGTATGTGTTTGCATTTGTGTGTGTGTGTGTGTGTGTGAGTGTGTGTGTGTGTGTGTGTGTGTATGTGTGTGTGTGTGTGTGTGTGTGTGTGTGTGTGTGTGTGTGTGTGTCTGTGTGTGTGTTTGCGTGCATGCCTGCCTGCAGCAGTTATAGAAGGAACAACACACTCATCTCCCAGTATATACCAAGCAAAATACATAATAGTCTGCTCAGATCAGATTTAATTCTGTGTGCTTTTTTTCATTCAGTCAGAAAATGTAGACGTTAATATATTTTATAGTGCGTACAGTCCTGGCCGAGCAGTGTGATTGGCTCACGGGCAACAACTCATCAGGGATGATCTTAAATATGACATCAGAGGTACATCGTCATTAAGCACGCATTACCAGTTTAATCTGTGGGATTCATGCGTCATTCATAAATTATCAAATGCCTGAATTCACTTTTGTATTCTGATACTTGTTGTATAATGTTTTACCAGATTAGTGAATTAACGATCAGTTAATCAGCTCACACATTGTATTAGAACTGGAAGAGAAACTCCTGAAGGCTGGTAGGTTATCAGAAATATCACATTGACTGGTACAGTGTTCAGTGCATACAGTAAGATGACAGTGAGAAATTGGATAAACCTGTGATAAACAAGAAAGTTTGATGCAACATGGGAGGACGTAGTACCTGCCAAAACCAGCTATTGTGTCAAAGAGCATCATTTAACTAATCAACTAATCGTTGCAGCTCCGCATTTTAATGTCAAAAGTTTTACTGTAAAATCAAATGAGTATTTTTGCGTCCATTGCAGGAAAACAGCCTCTAGTGTTTCCTTTAATTTACAAAATTCTCTCTCTGTAACAGGTGAATGGAACAGAAGCAGACTATGAGTATGAGGAAATCACACTGGAGCGGGTAAGAACTCGCATACAGTGACAGAACACCATCAACGTGCGTGCGTATTACACACTCTGTAAATGTACTCCGTCACATCAGTCTCTCAGTGACAGAACCTCCATCTGCTCAGACTGACCTCTGTCCTCCCTGAACTCTCCTCCATAATCACGCTAAAAACATCATCAACTGATTTTGCACGACTGTCTCTTTTAAACTAGGAGAACCTGTGACAGAAACATGCAAACGAAGCTGAGAAAAGGTGCAAAAAGACCCTAAATATTTCCTGTAAAGGGATTCTAATTGGTCGAAATAGCCCATTGCATTTTGAAACTGGCCATTTGATTCACATGCTGTATGTGAATAAGCATTTGCAGTGTTTAGAAAATGCACAAGCTTGCAAAGTGTGATATTATTTAATGTATGTTCTATATCTAATAAAATAAAACATATTTTACAAAGTAAAATGTTAAAAAGTCAGCTTTAAAGTTGCTGGTAGTTCTCATCTCCTGCACGCTTCAAAACAAAACAATTATTTGGGTCGTAAGTGAATCTATATTCGTATACGAATTATGTAAAGCTATAAAACGTGAAGTGGAGTCTAGTGGTAAAAAAGTAACTAAATATATTTACTCAAGTGCTGTACTGCAGTACTATTCTTAGGTCCTTGTGCTTTACTGAGTGTTTGAATTGTATAGTGAGTTACTTTACTCAACTACAATTAGAGTGAAATATTGTTACTTATTACTGCTCCACATTTTCTAAGCAGCTGCAGTCTCTAGTTACTCTGCAGACTCAGATTTTTGAAAGTTAGGAGTATGTGAAAATAGGATGGGTTGTGTTTCAGTTAATTAAACTACCAAACTGACAATCATTAAAATGAGTTACCCATTGACCAGCTGTTACTTTGAAACACTGCTTACATGTTAATGCATCCAAATGTATAATGAATACTATTATAGTTTTAGTACAGTACATGTTGCTGTTAATACTTTGGTACTTTTTAATGTTGAATACAGGACAGTTATAGTACGTAATGGGATATACAGTATTTGATACTTTTGCCAAAGCCAGTGATCTGAGTACTTCTTACAGCATCAGTGAACTTAGTTTACTTTATATTTCACTACTATTTTAGGCTGTCAGACATCTTTGAGGTAAAGTTGGGGTCTGCATAGTCACAAACAGTGTGACACTAAAATAAGTTAAATGATAGTAATGTTTTAAGGAAACATGTAAGCATAAGTTAATTAATGAATTATTATTTTAGTTAGTTGACACTCCATATTTTTCATCACTGGAGGAGAAATAAATTGGTTTGTTTTTATTTCTTCTTTTATTGCTAGAAAACAAACAGAATCTTTTCAATCTGAAGCGTAAAATAGACACATAAGACCAGAGAGTATTTGATCATAAAGACTCCATCTGCTCTGTCCTAGCTGTCTTCGTCTTCAGTTCTCTTTCTCCTCTCCCTCCCTCTCATTATTCTGCTTTTCCTTCACACACTCCCACCATCAGTCCCACTCTGCTGACCCTATTTCTCCATCTTCACTATTCCTCGTCCATCCTTCCCTACTTTCTTTCCCTGACCCCCCCCCCTCCCTCATTATATTCCTGTTTCTCTCACCCTGAGGCTCTCTCTCTGTCTCTCCCCCTCTCTCACTCTATTCTCCTGTGACCTGGTTCTGTCTGCTTGACTGGATCTGCTTTAAAGACACTATGGACATACACGCAAACACAGGCGCAGACATTACACGAGTGTTATACCCAATGACACAGCAGGAGAAAGTGCGAGAAACATGCACAGAGCAATGGCTGCCATCAGGTAATGTGTTCAGTTCACAGAGGTGATCTATTATGTGTCATTTGCTGAGAAGAGATATCTGCAGAGCTTACTGTTACAGTAGATGCTTCTTGATGATTTGAAGAGGCGATGTACGTCAGATGTGGTAATGTGTTGATTTGTGGACAGGAGGAACCTTTAAAACCAATATTGACAATCAGATGATGTTGATTTTTCCCATTAAACCACACTGTGTGTCTGTGTGTCTGTGTGTCTGTTTAGGGTAACTCAGGCCTCGGGTTCAGTATCGCAGGAGGGACTGATAACCCCCACATCGGAGAAGACCCCTCCATCTTCATCACCAAGATTATACCTGGAGGGGCCGCAGCTCAGAATGGACGACTCAGGTAGAGACACACTCTCTTGTGAAATATGAGGGCCTTGTTTTGAACTTACATTTTTCCCTGAAGGCACATGCCTGACACCAAACCTTACTCCATCTTACTTCAACCTAATCAGAATTCTAAACTCAACCAAAACCAAGTCGTGACCCCTGAAATTAAACAGATTTTTGTTGCCTGTAACAATAGTTGTGTCTTTAAAACCCTTCAATTGCCAATTGAATCAGTAAGCTGCAGTCCATAACTGCTGCATGATCTTAATACAGCAAATACATTCAGGTATATATATATTGACCAGGTGACATTATTAGACAGCAGTTCTGTTGTCACCATGTAGCAAAGCAAACAAACTCAATCAGCATTCTTTAAGGATGCTGTATGGAAACAGTAAATGTGCTGTCTTTAGTGCTTCACCATAGGGATGACTGAAAGTTTGCCAGTGTAATTACAGTGAGGAATAATGACGTGTAATGTCTTCTACAATTTATCCAGGCATTTCAGTGCCAGTGGTTATAGAGAAGCTCTTCAGGTACCACAGCCGATTTCCTATAAATGAGTCTTTCTTCACTTTAATGATCACAACCAGAGTCAATGGTATTTTTTAATACTACTGTTACTGTATGAATGGTGAAGTAGAACTCACATCAGTCAAATATCCTTTTACCGTTTCCTTGAACCTCAAAAAGGAAATCATTTCAAAAAAAGGTCAAACTACTTTGTGAGGAAGGTGTTCCCACTCTGCTTCCTCTCGCATAAATATGTCTCTCCCACTTCTAGTTTCAGAGTGAGAGACTGTAACATTTGCATTTCTTCACAATTTATCTCCTCATGCCAGTCAAATGACATCTTTACTGCATGCGACTTTGTTGTGCAGGGTGAATGACTGCATAGTCCGGGTAAATGAGACGGACGTCAGGGAGGTGACCCACAGCGGGGCTGTGGAGGCACTGAAAGAAGCAGGAGGTCTGGTCAGACTGTGTATACGACGCAGGAGGAGTCTCACTGAGAGAATCATGGATATCAAGCTGGTCAAAGGGCCAAAAGGTGAGTGAATACTACAAAACAGTGCAGTCTGTAATAGTCAGACAATGAGCTATTGTGTGTTTTGTTGGCTCTGTAGTCCAGCACATAATATTTGAAATTGAATTAGTACTGACCTTCAGCTTTAAGGAACTATAAGGGAATACAAACCAGTGAGATTTCAAGTGAGAACGATAAACAAGGTACAACTATGTGACTTTTGTGGAGAAGGTGGCATGTCAAAGCAAGGGGGGAGGGGGAGCACGGGCACAATTACAGCTACTGCATATGTTTAATGTATAAATCACCCTCTGGTTACTCAGGACGAAGATTAACAATATGATGTGTCGTTGTTCTCTGTCAGGTTTAGGATTCAGTATAGCAGGTGGAGTTGGAAACCAGCATGTCCCTGGCGACAACAGCATCTATGTGACTAAAATCATCGAGGGAGGGGCTGCACACAAAGACGGACGGCTACAGATAGGGGACAAACTTGTAGCTGTAAGAGGCACCTTTTTATGCTTTTTTCGTCCCTCTTCTCTCTGTTTCTTCCCTGCACTTGGAAACATGTTATCAAGCAAATTATCACACAGTCTGTTTGTACAAGCAAGAAAAACTGAAACTGAAATAATCCAGAAGAAGTTTGCTTGAACAACTGTCAGATAAGAATAGACAATCAGGTTTATTAGCCTGTGAGCAAAATATGAGCAAAAACAATCATCATGTCATCTCCATTACCCCTGGCTATGTTATATTCTATAATAAGACTATTATACTATTATCATAGAAGTACAGTGTAAAAGGGTATGCGTGTATCAGATTGCGTCTCTTCTGCTCTGCCTCCCGGCTTCTTAAAGGTGATTTAACACAGCGGCAGACTCATTCAGCATAAAAGTAAAAACAACATGATGAGAGCTTCTTCTTCATTAAATCAATGTCTAACAGTAGATGCTAAGAGACACGAAAACTGCACAATACCATCCCCACTGTATGTTTCTGCTACAGCCTGGTGTGGTGTTGTCTACATGTTGTCTGTGTGTCAAGGCGCATGTCTATAAATACTAATGTAGTACATGTGTTTGTGTGTCCAGGTGAATGCCTCCTGTTTGGAGGAGGTAACTCATGAGGAGGCAGTGGCTGCGCTCAAGTCGACTCCTGACGTCGTGTACCTTCGTGTGGCCAAACACACCTCCCTTTTTATCAATGACAACTTCCCTCCGCCTGACGTCACAAATTGTAAGTACATACACACACACACACACACACACACACACACACAGCACAGAGCTTTCGGTACAATACTTAACCATGAGACAAGCAGATGCAGTATATGTATGTACGATGTTGCTCATAGTTCACTGGATAACATGGGTATGTGCAATCCAGCATCTTCCAGACTCACTTTTTCTTCACAAAATTGTAATGTAACACACGGCATTGCAACAACAGTTTAGAGCCAGATGGTGCTGAACGATAAAGAGCAGCAAGGAACAAAGCTGTCGGTGCAGATTTTTGCTTTGAGTGACTGAGTTTATAAGAAAGCTCTCATTTACCACTAGACTGTAGGCAGACTCAGTTAGATTCCCATAGACTCTTTTTCTAGGACTTTTTTATTGCTGCGACAGCACAGGAAGCCTGAAATCACAGACCACCATCAGGACATGCAACCCAAGGTGGTAACAATGTAGTTCACATTTTTGAAAAGTTATATGTCATGACTGTTTATTGGACTTTTAACACTGGTGCATATCATCACTTAGGCTCAGTTTAAGGACAGTCAAGGTTGTGTGTGAGGGAGTACACTACAAAGCTCACCCCCAACTGTCAGAAAAATACAGATGCAAGTCTTCAGTATGTCACTAACAGTAAAAGGTGTGGATCAGTATCTCGCCTTTTGTGAAAACCATGTCGTGATATCATTTATTACTCTCGGTAAAAAATCTTCTCAATAACTGTGAAAAAAATATATGTTAATATTTAAAAGATTCTACAGTGACCACACCCCTCCCCAGACAGTCTGAAATGTGTTATACAAGAGTCTGATCATCAGAGAGGGTAAATGTGGTCCACTGGATTACTTCCACTTGTCACTTCTCCAAATCAGCATATTATCAAACATGTTATTTATCGCCGCCCCCGAATATAACACATTACCAAACAGCATCATATTGCTGTCTCTGGATATATCTGCAATGCATCTAATGATACACAGTCTGTCAACAGCTTTGACTGACGGAGCTGTAACTGATTGTGTGATCGTGTGACAATCAATTACTTAGACAATAAATTTTAAGTTATATTTACCGATCAGAGCCGGTCGTATAATAACAGTGTTTCAAAGTAGGAACTATACAGAAAGTACACGTAGGTACACATTTAACCTGACATTATTTTTATGTATAACTGTTGTTTTTGCTCCTCCAGCGTACTCCCCACATCAAGACAACCATATAAGCCCCTACATGAGTGGCAGTCAGTCTGTAAGCCCCGCTCCGTTAACCACGCCCAGATACTCACCGCTGCCCAGGGCCATGACCGGAGACGACGACGTCACCAGGTGAGGAATCACATGTGATCACACAAACACTTGAAGATTTATGGGATGGTACAAACAAAAACAGAAAACTTTTTGTTTTTTATGTGCAGTAACAGAAGCTATGTGTAGGGCAACTTTTCAGCTCTTGCAAATCATTTCTCAGGCTGATAACATCAGTATCAGGTCATTATTTGTTTAAAAATATCATGTATGTCATTCACTTCCTATTGCAAAGTTTGTCAACGAAAGAAAATTCAAAATTCTGTAGCAACAGAGGAAATTCTGTTAGATTCAGCAGCTTCTTGTTTGCTGTAGTAGTTTCTAAAAATTATTGTGAATGCAGCTGTTTGCAGGGTCACAGGTCAGGCTTCTCTCCTTCTACGTTCTCTTTACTTCCTGGCTGATTTAATGTCCCCCTCCGAGGTATTTAGTGGCTCTAAAAGAGGTCCACGACATCGGATTGGGAAACAGAGTCCTTGAGAGCTGAAAATACACTGACTGACCTCTGTCCTTCCCTGCTCACTCTGCTTCTGCTGCGTGTGTGCGCGACTGTGTGTGTCTGGCAGTAAAAGGCAGATGGCAGTGCGAATTTTTTCTCAGGACTCGGGTCACATATGTACACACATGCACAGACACGCATGCAGATTCTCAGTGCTGCTCTACTGTCTTTAATCCATTTTAATGGAGGGATTACAGCCTATCACGGCCCTCGTCACTCAGCTGGCATCACCGTGGTTACCAGAAATTCGTCATAAACCTTTGGGCCAATCAATGCGCTTTGATTATAATAAATCTGATAAGCCTCAGACTGACTGCAGAATGGTCATTTTGACGTCTGCCTCTCTCTTTTCTCCAGTTCTTTTTGTTCTCTGTTTTTATCTGTCCCTCACCCTCTGAATCACGTCATTCTCTCTCACTCTCTGATTAGTTTGTCATGCAAATAGAGGATTATGGGTTTTAAAGAATCTCCACTGAATGATCACATTTTTTAAGAACATCTGCTTTCTTCTGTTTCTTCTCACTTTCTTCTCATTAATTCATGCTTTAGAACGAGGGACGCGCTGCTTAATTTTCCCTCTTTCGGCACCAATCCCAAAACCTTAACTCAGGGTTTCTGCCAAAACCGATTACCAACCCAACACCAGTGTGCTGTTTTTCTCAAATTTAACATCTGTTGACCTCACTGCATGGAACTCACACACAGAATTGTTTTGTAACTTGAGGTAAACATCAGCCTGCCTTACTGAATGTATCTAGTAGTAGAAACACAGAGTTTATATGAAACTGTATTCAATGTGGATCTGTCACATCTGTCTGATACAGAATCTGTTTGATAAGTTCAGTATTGGCTCCTGATACTGATGCAGTGGATCAGATTACATCTCTCGTTAGAAGAGAGGCTAACAAAGGATTATTAAACAGTTAAAAAAACTGAAACGCTCATTCTGCAACATGGAGATCACATCCAACTAATGTAAGTTTATTAATAGATAGCCTGATAACTCACTAACAAATCATTACAACTGGAATCATTTCTGCACTTATCATGATTGCTTTCATCCAAAATGAAGAATGACATGCAGGTCCAGTGGTCCCCCCACTGCTGGAAGAATCAGTTTTCAGTTCTGTCTTTAACATGTGTTTACATGTCTGGCCTTTGTTGACTTGGATTTCCTGTTTCTGAACATGTTTCCTCCTTCTGTCGAAAGACTTTCAAGTTAGCTGTTGATTCACTAAAGTATCAAAGCATTTACAAGCATAACCTCAGCACTGTGTGTTTAGGACAGAGGTACTAACTGGTTGAACAACAAAACAGACACAGTGCAATACTGACATCTGCTGGTCAACACAGTGAATGATTCTACTATTAAATTTCCTTTTCTCCCACTGAGATGTGCCATTTATCATCACTCTGTAGGCTTCTCTCACAGAAAATATTTAGATACATGCACTACAGTAACTGTTTGTTTTATAAGAATAAAGTTTTAAATTATATCATTTCTTATCTGGTCTTCTTCTTGCCGTCTCTCACTGCTCCTTATAACCAGGCCTTAGACAGTGGTTAAGCAGGTTTTATTTCCATCTGTCAGCTAGATGTGAACTTTAAGCAGCAATAAAGCAACAGTTACTATCTGAGTCATAACTGACTGATGGCGTCATACATTAAGTTGCCTAATCTCCTTTTATTGCAATACAGTGTATGTGTTTGATTTGTATTTCTTCCAGAGAACCCAGGCGGGTGGTGCTGCAGCGGGGGTCCACAGGTCTCGGTTTTAACATTGTTGGAGGAGAGGATGGAGAGGGAATCTTCATCTCCTTCATTCTGGCTGGAGGTCCAGCTGATCTCTGTGGGGAGCTACGAAAGGGAGACCGCATCCTGTCGGTAAGAGCTAACACCTAATACATGCAACACACACACACACACACACACACACACATATATATATATATATATATATATATATATATATATATATATATATATATATATATATATATATATATATATATATATATATATATATATATATATATATATATATGTATATAACACAACTACTGTCACCGTTACTATGATTCATATCTCAAATTCTGCAGTTATTGCTGTATAGATTACACAGCGTTATCTAGGGAGTCATTCTGTTAGATGATGTTGTACATCTGTGTCTGTACATTATTGATGTAGAGCCATACAACTGACATTAACAGAAATTTTTGCTGAAGCTGTGAATTCATTCACAGGGTCTAATCTACAGTCTAAATTTTAAGAGGAAACTGGCATCATTTCCCATAACCTATGAGTCACCTGTGAGTCAGTCACCACTAATATGGGAAATGTGTGTTTTAAAGCCGTATTTTGTGTCCCACTAGTTTGAAATATGGCTTTAATTTTCTCCAGACAGGACTCAAACAGGATTAATTCCCTTGACTGTAGAGACACAGACAGTACCTGCAGACTGACTGTGACTGTATTATGTATTCATGTATGCAAGGAGGTACTGACATGGAAAGATTTCATCCACGAAAACAAGCCTTAACAAAGTGCACACATACTGCACAAGCATAGACACAAGGGACTGGTCACCTGTGAGTCACTGACCCACACACAGTGTTCTTAATGTTGTGCTCACTCACTATACATTTATTACTATTGATCCAGTGTGGACTCTTAATTTTCTTTGTCCATGTCTATGTGTAGGTGAACGGTGTGGACCTGTCCAGTGCGACACACGAGCAGGCAGCTGCAGCTCTGAAGAATGCAGGACAGACCGTTACCATAGTAGCACAGTACAGACCGGAGGGTGAGTACTGCAGATAGATACAGTACAATTCTGACCACAACAAATCTGAAAGGAATGGCTTGAAAGTGGTAAACATATGCTGATTATACCAATATATATGTTTTTTCTTCTGCTTTGCTGGGTGGGGAAGCTGGTGCATCGATAAAGAGAAAATTAGACAAATTGTAATTTCTGGCAGTGTACACAGTCATCTGTGTGTCGTTGCCACCTATAGTACAACCTGTGGGAAAGCCCCAAAAGATCATGAAAAGGTAGCAGCTAAAAACAAAATGTGCTATTTATAGGCAAAGAAAATGATAAAATCAACATAAATGGGAATTTTAGATGGGAAGCTGTGATGATGTGCCTGCATTACCAGCTTTCTTTTAAGAGCTGGTGGTACTCTACATATGTAGTATGTAGTCCAGTCAGAATATTTGCATTGTTGTAATTGATGGAAACATACATTTAGAAATTCACTACATAGCAAGACACATACAGACACATACAGGCATAGATATGTTTGTACTATTATACTTGTGAGGACTCTCATCGACATAATGCATACCGTGAGCGTTACGTTCAAACCAGGTCTTAAACCAAATCCGGGTCCAGCCCAAAGTGAGGACCAGCCAAAATGTCCTCACTCCCTATATCTAAAACTCGAATCGGTCCTCACAAAGATGGACATACATACTACACACGGACACACACTGAGAGGGAGAGTGAGGTTTCCCAGCAAGCACCACCCTGGATGTGTGTCTACTGGGAGTGACTGAGAAGGCCGTAACCTAGGAAACCAGGTTATAACTGCCGATTGGCTCGGCTAATGGGTTGCTGTCATGGTGTGGGACCTGTGTATAGCACGTACACCAACCCACACACACACTCACTCACTTGCTTCAGAAATATGTCTGCTGGAGGAAGTCGTGTGTGTGAGTCTTTCTGGTCACATCATGTATTATTCAGTCAGAGAGGTGGTCTAGAACAGTGTTATTCAAGGCCAGACTAGTGTACAGCATGATACACTGGCTCACGTCCTTTAAGTAAGAAACTCACAAAATGTAATTTATGTAATTTAAAACCCTAACCCTAGCCCTTGGAAATGATCCTATCTATGTAATTAGATGTTGATTAATACATTTAGTTCTGGGTGATGGAAGATTTAAAATGCTTCAATGAAAACAAATCAGACAAACAAATAAAGTGAAATACAATACATATTACAATTCAGAAAACAAAGTGAAAAAGTGTATGTCCATTCAATAGCTATACCACTGGGGCTGGAGCCAATCCCAGCTGACACTGGGCAAGAGGCAGGGATCACCCTGGACTGATCACCAGGCAATCACAGGGCTGACATATAGAGACAAACAACCATTTACACGCACATTCACACTGTATACTGTCATTAGTTTTAATGAGGGGATGCAAGGGAGCTTTTTCTGTCTTTTTTGAAATGGTAATGCATTATGCAAATGTGTGTGTGTGTGTGTGTGTGTGTGTGTGTGTGTGTTTGTGTAGCACAGTAAGTCCACACATGAAACAGAAATACATATAACAGTGTGTATTTCAGTCACAAAACTTAAGAGTGTAGTTAATATCAAAAGGAAGGCTGAGATCAGTGATAGGTGTGGTCCGACCCATGAGTACTGACTACTCATTTAATTAATAATGTAGTAATAACTACTGAGTACTCATGGATTAGAATGTAAGCAATTGACAGTTGTGGCTAGTGTGGTCCCGTCACAAGATGAACCATAGTTTTGATTTGGGCATTTAAAATCTTCCATTCTGGGTAGCGTAGTTTGACTTTTGGTTTTTAACAAATCTTGAACTGCTACTGTTGAGGGCATGAAAAGGTATCCAGTATAGTCCAGGTATCATTAAGTCAGGTTAAGACAAGGTCGTATGTGTCAGTGAGAAGAGGAGAGGGAGGTCAGAATGCTGAGGTGACAAAGGTCAATTGGTAAACACTTGGCAAAACGGCTTTCTGGTTTTATGTGTAATGACCTTGTTATGAAAAGGTTTTGAAAGCATGAAAGACAGCAGGTGCTTGAGTCACACTACAATTGAAATCAGAGCAGGCAGCTGAAAAGATGCGCTGGTTGCGAGTTTCAGCAAAAACACAGAGCAGAATTGAGCAGGGTAGAACAGCTGGAGGACGCTGAAGTAGTTTGAGCCAGAATGTCACCTAGAAATGATGCACAGGTGTTGGCTTTTAGAAAAATGCATTTGGAGGAAGAACCTCCCCGTCCAGATATCCCATCATATAGTGTGCATGGCAAGTGGATAGCTCATATCGAAAAGAGCAAAATACATGTGGAAGGCACAGTTAGAATATAATGAAGTTTCACAGCAGCTACAGTATGCAAATGTGATGGAATCTTATGGAAGTAGCATGTGGATATAATCCATGCATCATGCTGAAAATCATGATGTATGGCTTATGAATTCTAAAGGTAGTACAAACATGATATATGGATTATGAATTCTAATTTTAGGAGAGAAAGTGTGTTTAAATAAAGATCCAGAATTAAGTTTTTTCCTGTACATGATGGAGCAGAGGTTAAATTGATACTGTTAAAAAGAAGGAAATGCCAGGCTTGTGGTGCTCAGATCAGACAGACATGACTGTGGCCAAAATCAAATGTTTGTGTTTGTAAATCCATGCATTTACAATAGTTTACAGTAATAATCTGCGACATTCCAACAACAATAAAAGATCACTTTGCTGCTCCGTTGGTGATTAAATAACTGTGTTTTCAAAGCTTTTTGCTGTTTGTTTGTTTTTTTGCATAGATTTTTTTCCTGTAAAAAGAACAAAAATTAAAACAGCCTTCCCCTTAGAAATATAACAATGTATCTCTGGTAGCAGTAATTGGTAGACATGAAGTTCCCTCCGCAATAATTGTCGCATGAATCAGTTTTTTTTAATTATCTCTTTAAATAGAATTTCTTAACCACAAAACAGCTTCAGTGTCATTAAAAAAGTTGAAAAAGTTGTGTCACACTTTAATCTTTGGTCTATGTATAAACATTGATGAGTGCAGAGACTCAGGATGTCATTAAGCCTTTTAGTCTTTAGTCAGGCCAGTTATTACATTATATTATATCATAACACCAGTAAGAAAACTGGTGCATCTCATAGGAGTTTGCTTGTGTCTGCTCTTAAGTGCTGAGGAGGATCAGCACCATGGACAGCGCCCTGAGCGCTTTAAAGGGATACTACAATAAAAATCTATCTCTTAAGAATCAAATGCTCACCACCTGTAGCTTGAGAAATGGCTCTGAAATGTTTGTGGCCTGCTCCTTCGTGGAGTCTGGCAGCTGAATTAATCTTGGATTCACAGCAGTTACAAGTATTTGTCAGGAATTTTATGCCTTTAATAGAGAGTTGTTTGTAGAGAGATGACAGAAAATGTTGTGGTTCTTGATCATCGCCTTAATCCCCTAAGCCAGTAGGGCTCCCCATATTTAGATGTTTCTCCTCTCAAGCCTACGTTTCAGTTATACACAACATTTTTTCCTAAATGCTGTCCTTTTGAATGCTGCCGATACTTGAGTAAAAAGATTGAAATGGTTTGAAGGTCTGTTGCTTTGGCTTGCTCCAGCTCTGTCTTGGCGTTGTATGTGTTGTATTGGGATTCTCACAGTGACAACATACAGTAGGTTTCAGAGGAGGTCCAGCAGGCCTCAGTAAGAGCTGACTGTCCTGTAGCGTCAATGTTCAAGCTTTTCCCTGCTCCTTAATCAAGTCACCGATTCCACTTAAACATTTAGTGATTTTTGTCACATTACCCCTCAAAAAATCAGTCCATCTAAGTGAAAATCGTGTGTGTGTATGTATGTATGTATGTGTGTGCGTGTGTGGGTCTGTGTCGTGACTCTCCTACACCACATTAGTGACTGTTGAATGAGCTCTATATCAAACCTTCTGTCCATGCTGAGCTCTGGTCAGTACTGTGCGCGCATGTGTGTGTGTGTGTGTGTCCATCTGAGGTCCATGACTATCCCGTTCCCGTGGTTACAGCTTGTAGTGACCAGCAGTGCTCCCTCTGTTTCATAAAAACACTTCCTGCCAACAAGAGAGGAACTCATGATGACCTCCACCAGGAGAGGAAAAGTGTCTCTCCCACTGTGTGTGTGTGTTTGTGTTTGTGTGCGCGTGTGTGTGTGTGTGTGTGTGTGTGTGTGTGTGTGTGTGCGTGTGTGCAAGTCCCCTCCTGTTATTTGTATTAAATATGGTACCCGCTGTAGCCAAACACAGCACAGAGCTGAACACCTCATGGTGTGTGTGTGTGTGTTAGCGTGCGTGTGTGTGTCTGTGTGTGTGTGTGTGTGTGTGTGTGTGTGTGTGTGTGTGTGTGTGTGTGTGTGCGCAGGCAGCGACACGCTTGGTTCAAGCTGATGCAGCAGATATAGATCTGTGTTTTTTTGAAGTGCAGCAGATGGAGCGTGTTTGTTGTCTGTGAAAAGTCTTCATGCTGCATTAGTAACGCAGGCGTTTCTCATCACGTTTCAAACTATTTTGAGCCAATTTAGTTTAGTCAGACCTGTGGCTCCAAAATGTGTGTTTTTACCAGATTCATACACATTTGGTCAGGCATGGCTGTTGGACTGGATTCTGTCCCAAAACTATCCACTGGACAGTTTTTGTAAGATTTATAAGACATAAGTTAAAGCTAGCTTGAAGTTTATTGTGGTACATTAGAAGCAGACTCTGAGCACATGTGACTGAGAGATTAATATATTTTACAATATGTTCACCAGAGAATCATGAAAAAAAACTGTTATGAACTATATGATATTCTGATTCCAGTGATTCTCATGCTCACAGTGTTTTAATGTAGTTAGTTTAAAAAGCCTCATGAGCACCACATGTCTAAGGAGGTAAATTTCCATACTTTTAATATTTTCAGCCACTTAAACACACTCACGCTATGATCCCACAGTGGTGATAACACAGTGTTTGTAACATTACCCTCAAACAGTATTGATAATAGTTGCATTTACAAAGCACTTTCTTCCAGAGGAAGGTAATAAAATACATGTCAGGACAAGAAAACCTTTAAACACAATAAAGACTATGGACAGAGCATCACAGTCCTGTAACATTGTTGGACTCATGAAGGACAGTAAAAGTATTAAATCGATGCAGCAGAACCAGAGATATTATCTTTTTTTATTCCATGCATTCTTCTTCCTTGTCTAGAACTGGTGCCTACATTACCCACAATGCACCTCGACCACTGACAGTTCGGTTTGAGAGTCTGGTATGTTATGTTACAGTGGTTGTGGCTAATTTACCCACAAGCCGCTACCCTCAGGCAGAAAAGAGCGTCATTTCATTTTAAACTTTTAGTCATCAGCCCCTTCCCACACCGACTTCAGCAACATCACTTGAGGACAATTTGCTCAGCTTCCCTCTGGAGCCAAAAACTTAATGCAGATTTACATAAAGTAAAACTCCCCAAGACCTGTGAACAGACTTTGACATGTAATATCAGTGGAGTCCCCCTTTAAATCAAGACTATGCAAGTTTTGCGTAACAGTGGCCACAAGGTCCAATAACAGGATGATGGCACATCATCATTTCCTTTAATTTCCCAACATGCTCAAGGCAGTTTCTTTAAAGCCATCAATAAAACTGTTTTGTAAAAGGAAAAGTGTTTTCTTCTTTGAATACACCGGTTTAATTTAAAAGAACATATTTTTTTTTACAACATAAAACTATATATAAATGACTGAAAGAATATAACAGTATATAAAAGAATACAGCATCCATATAGTATCAAGGGGACTTTGAGAAATGCAAGAATAAAAAGGTATGTTAAAACTAAATTAACATTAACAAAATTATTAAAACAAATATTAATTTACCACACAACAGGAAACCTAAATAAATGCCAGTCAAGCTGCCTTGAAGTGAAGTGTTGCTGCTTCACTTCAGTGTCTTAGCAAAGAAAAATACCTGGACATGCATCAGAAAACCAAAATGTCGCAGCACTGAACTTTAAGTGTGATCTCCTCCGGTGCCGTAAGTTTCCTGATGTGGGACTGGTAATGCCTGCAGGTTGACAGCAGTATTAGTCACTGGGATTACACACAACTGTCACTGTCACACACACATACACACGCTGTACACACACACACACACTTACATATGACACACACACAGAGGCGGTCTCTGTCAGCAGTAATACTGAGGTGATGCAGAGAGGATTATCTTCACTTCTGTTAGCCCGCTTATTACACTTTGTGTGCGAGTGTGTTTGTGTGTGTCGTGCACCAGTTGTTAAGTAGGAGATTAGCAGCTCCATCTCTGAGCTTTCACGTAGCAAGTTGTGGGAATATCATCGGCTGAATACATACAGTAGACTGCTTTCCTTTCTGTTGCTACTTCATTTGATTGCTCTGTTCTTTCTTTTTCTTTCTTTTTTTTGCTCAAGTTTCCTTCCTTTTCCTTCGTTGCTTTCCACCTGTCAGCCCCCTCTCCTCCCCAGTGTTACTGGTGTCTGTGGTAATGGTCTGACTCACCTCCATAAAGTGTGATTTGGGGGATCTGAGCCGTCTGGTTTAAGATCTGCAGTGTGTCACTGTCATATTGAGACCTTTATTAGCTGCCGGAGATGAAACACACTCTTCAGTTTTGACATTTAAACTTCACTACGTTAATATGAGAATATTTCTCTCGTTTATTGTTTTATTTTCCCTCTTCTAGTCCCTTTTCCCTCCTTTCATCTCCTCTGCAATCTGATCAGTTAATCAATACCAATATAGATTACTGCACTGTATTGTATCCATTATAGATGAGCTTCTTCCAGCACTGGTATATTTAGAACCAGAGCCTTATGTCGATTCTTGTAAACGTATACAACAGCTGATCAGACAGGGGAAGTATACTGTATGTGTACTAATGCAAGAAGGAAGTGTCATGAAAGGATTTTGAAAACTTCCTAGAAACACACACTTATAGGTTCTACATGCACACTCCTGTTAATACAGTGCATTATTTATTCATGGCTTTTATTCACAATTTGTTATTCTCAAGCAAAGTTTGTGTAAACAAGAAACAGAGGGCAATGGAAAGGGTGATCTGAAAGGAAAACATTGGTGCAATGCCACAACCTTAAAGATGAGAACTGCCCATCTCCAATGGTTTTCTGTTGGATAGCAGTAAAGCTGCACAATGCAGAAAAGGTCCCTGCTAGCTGCTAAATGGAGAAACAATGCTTCTCCAGAGGAGAGGAGAGGAGAGGAGAGGAGAGGAGAGGAGAGGAGAGGTAAATGAAGGAAAGAGGGGATATAAGCCCCAGAGCCCATTAGTCTCTGTCATAACCCCTCCCCCATCTCTTCCTCTCTCTTTCCTCTCCTCCTCCTCTCTTCTTCCTCTTTCATTTCTCTCTCTATTACGTCTTGTTTTCTCCATCCATCTCTCTCTCTCTCTCTCTCTCTCTCTCTCTCTCTCTCTCTCTCTCTCTCTCTCTCCCTCTCCCTCTCCCTCTCCCTCTCAGTCTGTGTCTCTGCATCTCTCTCTCTCTCTTGCTGTTAATCTGATAATGCTGCGTTGAGGTGATGTGTGTTGACAGAGGCAGTTAGATGCTGATCATGTGAAACTTCATATCTGCCTTATAGGGAGTTTCATGCCCAGAGGACGAGGCAGAGCTTGAAGTGTGTTTGAGTGGATTTGTGGAAGCTCATAACCCTCTGACTTTTACATGATAAAAATGTTTTAGGTCATATTTTTTCATACGTTTCTTATTAGTGCAGCTGCAGAGACAAAAACAAGAAATGGAGGGAAAGAGAAACAGATGGAGACAGAAAAATATTAATCACACAGAGCAGAAAGAGTTTGATTCCCTTATACTTATGGAGACAGATGCTGTTGTCTTTTTTAATACAATGAATATTAATCCATGTAAGAACCATGAATTGAACTATTAATTGAGATTCACAAAAAAATCTATATTCATAAAACTCTGTGTGTGTGTGTGTGTGTGTGTGTGTGAGTGTGTGTGTGTGTGTGTGTGTGTGTGTGTGTGTGTGTGTGTGTGTGTGTGTGTGTGTGTGTGCGTGGCATGTAGACCAATTCCCTGGGCCAAAGTAGGGCAGGAGAGCCTGGCATCGACTCAGCTTCCTGCATGAGTGACCTGAGGAAACAGTGTGTTGTGTCTGTGTGTGACTGTGTGTGTGTGTGTGTGACTGTGTGTGTGCGTGTGTCTGTGTCTCCGCCCTACAGCAAGCTGCTGTCAAAGAGAGGGAGGAGCAAATGAACGCACCAGCGAAGGAGAGATAGAGAAAGAGAGGAGTGTAGTAGAGAGAGTTAGCATCTGTTGTTTCTGTGGCCGCTCAGCAGCACTGGACTGATCTTTAAACACACACACACACACACACACACACACACATGCATACATATTTTCTCTCTGTGGCACACACCACTGCATACCTACACACACTTCTATTCACTCTATTCACACACACATTTACATCTTTCCGCTGGGGCTCTCTCACATGCTTGAATCCAACGTGGAACTGACGTTACGTTCTTCATCATCTCTCTCTCTCTGTTTCACACACACACACACACACATCTGCGCTCGTTCTCTCTCTCTCTCTCTCTCTCTCTCTCTCTCTTTGGGTGTTTCTTTTCCTTTCATTCATATCCCGGGACTTTAAGCTTCACACCACATTCTCACACACACACACATACACATACACACACACACACACACCTACACACAGACACTGATCTGAGAGCCACTGTGCCGGCATCACATCGTGCGGACGTTGAGGCTGCCCGTCTGCCATCAGCATGTGAGTACAGCTGAGCGGGATTTGGGAGAGACAGACCTGAAGTGATTTACTTGTTAACATCTTGCCTCTGGCAACATCTTGGCATCAGTGTTTATAGGTAACAGTTTAACCCTTATCTCTGTCTTTAGTTCTGGGAATCTGAGTGTTTTTGGGGGATGATGGTGAAGCTAATAGAGGATCAATAAAAACAACGCTGATCTTGTGAGTCTGTGGTGCTCTAACACTGTGTTATCCCTCTAATGACCAGTGATGCAGCATTAACATGTTGACTCCTGTGCTGTCTTTAGTCTGATGACTCTCACAATGTAAGAGATTATCAGAGATATAGAAACACTGGTGATTTAGCCTTAACAATCTTTTTTCACTTTTTTTCCACTGACTTAAGTGAATTACTCTGATACTTTAGCTTGTGATGCAGGATTTGCTTTTCAAGATAAAGATGATGAAGATTACAGCTCTGACTTCGCAGCAGCATAGCTCTCAGCTTTGGTCTAAAAAGAGAAAATGATCAGAGCTGCAGCCCTGGCAGCACAGGCTTTGTCTCTCTGTTCAGGATTCAGTAACACTAATATCTTAGCTGCAACACAGACTTTGCTCTATAGATCACAAAGAGGAGCAGCATCTCTGTGCAGCTCTACAGTGTCTTTGTTTCTATTGTTTTAGCACTGTCTCTGATTGATAAACTTCTCTCCTTTATTCTTTATCTCACTGTATCAGATGTGATTTTGCTGAAATGCATCAAAGCTCTTATCACAGTCATTAATCTGTTTCCTATCATTTCTTTTCTCTCCCTTTTCATTCTTGTCTTGTTTTCTCTCTCCCTCTCTGTTTCTCTGTGTCTCTCTCACTCTTAATCCCATAATGCTGTGTCGAGGCGATGCGTGTTGACAGGGACAGTTGAGATGTTGATGATGTGAAAATTTGTACAGTATCTGGTAATTGTGATCACTCTTATGTCATGTTGAACCCAGGGAATCCCACAAGAATAAAACTGTTAATCCATCAATTCATAAAGGATTAGAGCTGAGATTGAAAACGCCAGACTGAGGTCAGCAATGAAAACATGAAGGTGAAAGCCAAAAATGAAAGTTTGAGCAAAAGGGCGCCTGATTTTCATGTTGTTATGGAAAGATTGGAGGCGTTTTTTTTGCTTCTGTTAAGTGTGGCGATCTGATTTTGGCATGAATCAAACCTAGTCCATGTTTACTGCACATCACCTTTGGCATGAAATGCAGCACGTTCACAGAGTGAATACCGGACACACAGAGGTGAATCTTCCTGTCCTCCAGCGAAAACAAAAATCTATCAAAGTCCTTTTTCCAAAACATCAGTGTGTAGTTTTAAAACCATAGCTGTAGGAAAAAAGTTCATGTTCAGATCATGTTTGTCTGAGTATTTCAGTGATTTCAGACTTGCGTGACTTTGAGCTGCTTTAATACGGTTTAGTTGTTCGTGTCCTTGAGTGTCAGTGTGTTAGATTAATGAATGCTTTCGGGGAAATCAGAGCTGTGATCTGGGTGTTGTAGGCTGGTTTTTGACAGTGTTTAAAGGCTGGATTGTGTGTGTCGAGAGGTAAACAAGGAGAGGAAAACAGAAAGAGGCAGAAAAAGAGGAAAAAGTATCAGGAGATACTGCAGGTTCCAGCTCCCTGTGTGTGTGTGCATATGCGTGCGTGCGTGCGTGCGTGCGTGCGTGCGTGCGTGCATGTGTGTGTGAGCGCCTGACTGTGTGTACCTCGAGTATGATTGAATTACTCAGGGTTAATTAGATTCTGTAGTCCACAGTAATGGTTCAGACACACACACACACACACACACGCACACACACACACACAGGGACATCCTTCAGAGGGGCTTTTTCAGGCTTATTGCCAGCGGCGTTGTCATCCGTGTGTTAGTTCAGAGGTTTCTGGGAAGCTGTGTGGTGTTAAGAAGACTAGAGGAGAGTCAGTGAGGATTTATTACAGCACACATCTGCTGTTATATGCAGCCACTCTGGATCAAAAACACCACATTTGACTGTCCTTGTGAGGCAGCAACCTGCTGGTTATTTTTACTTGCTCTCTGCTGGATGAAAACTATCATCCTAAAAGCCATGAACGCGCATCAGAGAGCACATTATATCATTTGTTTTTCCCACTTTGTGCATTTTCATAAATAATGTACATTTATAATTAAAGAGGCACAATGACATTTTTATGGCCACTAGAAAAAAATGGGTCAGAAACTAAAGTGTTTTTGCTGCATGTAGCAGGAGGATACTAAAGCACAGGCCTGCCATGCAGTGTATGAGCAAATCGTTGCTCTTTGCATTGATTGGCCAACCGGTTGCTCTCTCGCAATTTACTACTTGTCATTCAGCTGATATGGGGGATACAATCAGTTTTTCCTGCCAATTAAACTAAAAGCGCTGTTTGAAAATTTGTTTTTGCATTTGTGTACAAAATCAGCACCTAAATTTGTGGTTTTGTACAGCTTTAAGCAGAAACATGGATTCACATGCTGATTATTAAAGTGCTATGTGCAAGGGTGAAAACGTGAAAGGAAACTAATTCAACCATTATTTGGCAACTCCTGTTTGTTTTCCTGATCTCTCAGTTGCTAAGTCAAACTTTTAACTTTGTTTTCCGTGGATCTGTAGCATGTCAGCCAAAGCGAAAATATGAGCCCAATGACTCCTTCAAAGTGCTGCACCAGTGATGCTGTGTCACACCACTGCTGAGCTGCTTGAACGTCACTGTGTGAAATCAGTGTGCATGTATAATGTGACTCTTGTGTTCAGTGAATACTCGCCTGTTTGCCACCTACAGTATGACATGTAGGCAGCTGAAGTCAGATTTGTCTGAACATGTCCAGCTGCTACGTATATGACAGCACTGACATGGGTTTATGGTGTTCCAGTATGTCTACCTGTCTTCAAAAAGATGGACATTCATTCATGTCAATCATTGTATGATAGACTTGTAAAGTGTAAAGCTGTTTTATTGGTTGTCGGCATGTTGGCGAGGGGAGGAGGAAATGGTTAAAAGTTAAGACTGAATGAAATTGCTAACCTGGTTCCTGACCTTCGAACAGGTGTTGTGCACCCCAGTGGTTGTTTTTGTCATTTGGAAGTTGGAAATTGACCAATCAGAGCTTAGTATGTGGTCTTAAGAGAAGGGACGCTATCTTTATACAACGCTAGCAAGCTACATATATAAAAAATATCATCTGAAAAATGAGCGAATAAAGTGAAACTGATCATCAGGCTAGAATCTACAATAACAGATTTTTTTTGGCCTCTCTGGTGCCAACCCCTCTCTCCAAGATATTGCATTTATACACAACTAAACTGCAACAGCGGATACATTTTGTAGGAAATGTAATTGCTGCAGATTCAGGTTATAATTCTCTAAAGCAAGCGACCCCTTTCACATTGTTTTCAGGTTTCAAGTACAGCAGCTTTAAACATGTATTTATGAATAATATTACATTCAGCATGTAAGATTAGCATTTACTGTCCTATTCTAGTAGAATCTGATGTCTGAGTCAGTGTAGTGGTCTGAAGCTGACTATTGGTGTGTGTGGTTGTGTAAGCAGGTGTTTGGTGTTGATGTTATTGACATGGATCGAGTCTGATGTAACAGGAGTTAATATTCAGATCAAACAGACTATTAGATTATGGCTATAGAGAATTTGTTGACAGCTCAGTGTGTGCGTCTGCATGTCTATGAGTTTGTGTGTATGCGTGCACCGAGAGTTGTGTGTCTGTCGCTGAGCAGGGTAATCCAGCACCGAGAGGATCCTTTCTGCACTCGAACATGAAAAATAAACTTGTGTGCTCGTTGTACGACAGACATTTGTAGGAGATGTGGTTTACGCTGAAAATGAACGCGCGCCATCCTGTAGGCTGTGATTGTTCATGCTTCTGCACTCGTCTTTGATCCATGTACCGTAATGTGGTTTCTGAACTACTGAACAAAAGGTCATTGAAGCAAAAATCACTGTCTGTCTCTGCTTCTAACACGGAGCAACAGGTAGCTTTAAAAGTAGCTGAAATGGGATTCTCTGTAAATATTTAAATAGCAGATGAAAGGGTGATTTTTATAGGGAATTTGTTGGAAGATGGGAAATGATCAGACCTCTGCCAGTGCATTAAAGTCAAAAGCTAAGCCTGTCATCTCAATTCTTCTGGGTCTAACTCTGTTTGTCCTCTGTGTGTGTGTCTCTCTGTGTGTGCAGAGTACAGTCGTTTCGAGGCGAAGATCCATGACCTGAGGGAACAGATGATGACCAGCAGTGTCAGCTCCAGCTCCACGTCGCTCCGCTCCACACAGAAACGCACACTTTACGTCAGGTAACACACACACACACACACACACACACACACACACACACACACACACTGCAGCAGACAAAGGTGGCTGATTGTCCAGTGTCCTTCAGTGTGACACAACTATTATAAGGTCTTATCTCAGCTGTCTACTCTTACGTTTTGTGTGTGTGAGATGCTGAAAGAGAGGTTATCACATCTGAAATCACAATTAGATTGTCCGGCAAATACTGTCTCAAGCTCGCACACAAACACATCCATCGCCTGTCACGTCTTGATTTCTGTGTGTGTGTGTTTGTGTGTGTGTGTTTGTGTGTCCTTCTGTCCTTGTGTCATTCTTGTCCTCATCTGTCCTGGCTGATCAGTCCTCGCTGAATCACCCCTCTCGCCTCAGTTTCCTCTGTAGAGGCCAGAAGCAGCATTTTAGATCCTTTCTTCACAAGAATCTCAGTATTTGAAATATTGATTAAGCACTAGGTCAGCAGGTCCAGATAAGTCACATTGGGGAGAGCAATAATGTGGAAACAAAGCCAGGTAAAGCAGCTTTAATGGTAACGCTGATGGCTGAATCCACTGGGTAGGCTTTAAGGAAACATTTTTTTAACCTACAAATGAAAATAATTTGAAAACATGTTATCAGCCATTGTCTCTGTCAGCGGTTTGAATTCAAAAACCAAACTGTATTTTTCTTGTTGATTTATATTTCATTCCTAGATCCAAAGACCAAAGAGAGAAGCCATGATCTCTCTTTGTGAATACAGGCAGACAGTGGGAGTTATGTGAGCGTTTAAACCCTCAGCTCAGACTGAGAGAAGGGGGTTTTACATTATTTGGGATGGCATCCAGTGGAATCCTCACTGAACTCTGGAAGTCAATTTAGTAGCACAAAGCCCTATGATGCTCTGTGTGTAAACCACATTAAGCTCCCACAATCACAGTGAAAACAGTTACTTCCTCTGCCACAGGGTGCAGTAAAAACAGCACACTGGTTATAAAAATCTTTGCTATGTTTGTGGGTTTGCTGCATTATCATTTGCAATGATTTTGCCTGTTAGATAGGAACTAGATTAGATTTCTTTTGTGAGACATGAGAAGTAAAAAGATCGAGGCTGCACTGTCTTTCATGGGTTTTTATTTGTGACAAAAACTTACTTTTACTAAAGAATAAAAAAAAAACCTCAAAGCTCAGCTGACAATTATTGTGCATGAAAGGAACATCTGACCTGAACTGTGTGCAAGTGGCCTGGAAGGAAAAGGCCGCAACAGCAACAGCAGCAGCAGCTGGGACATTCACCTTGAACTACACACACAGACTCACATAGACTGACTCACAAAACAGAGCAGGGCCGAGGTCACAGTCAGTACAGGGAGCTATAGGCCAGAGGTTACATTCAGCCATCCGGGAGTGTGAAGGGATTTCTCCTTCACTAGGTCTTTAGGTAGAATGAGGCCTTAGAGTACACAGATCATTTAGTAGTAGGCCCTAAAAGCAATAGGTCCTTGTTTGTCTCTGGGATGGCTGAAAAATCACTGACAGCATCTAGCTGGTTATTCCCCAGACAGCAGTTGCCATGGCAACCAAGGTTGTAGTGCAGACCCTACGCATGATAAGCTGAGCCTGCGGTCGAGGGAGTAAATAGCCATGACAAACAGTCAGTTTCACATAAAGTCAGGGCGACTAAGTCCTCTCTAAGCAGGACAGATGTACAACGTGACTGAGGTAAAATGTGATTTAATGTTTAGGATTAAGTGCCCAGTGGAATCATTATTGACACATGTAAGGATGTGATGCGGTTCCATGAAGAAGAACTTTATTTGGATGTGTAGTAAGTAAAGGGTTACATTTGGCCACCTGGGTCCCCTGAAACTTAGTTCCATCAGCTCACAGATCACAGGGAGGTGTAGTCCAACAAGTGTGAGAGATTTATCTGGTTTCTCTGAGAAAACAAGCAGATTATATTCACATCTGACTGAAATATGATTCTGCTTTTTATTCCCTTCAGTTTCATTTATTAGAGTGTGTTAAAGTGGGACGCCCTCGACCCACAATACTATGTAAAACCTGTGTTGACCTACTTGGCAAAGCCACCACTGTGAACTGAAGACTTTAATAGTAATATATGAAGAAACATGACATTGCAGCTGCTTGCCGTCACCCTTGTTAAATTTTTAAGTAGTCACCCATAGGCATGATTATTATTAGCATAAATTAAGTCTGCACCCCCAGTTTTTGTGTGGTTAGTGAAGAGAAAGGGCCTGTCCACTCCTCATCTGATTAAATCAGAAGAAACCTGCATGAGGATGTTCATAAAATGATGCATTTGAGTGATATGATGCAATAATAATGACGTTTAAGTTCATTTGGCTGTTGTTTAGTGATGAAATTTCCAGTCTTTCCAAGAGTGACCTGGCATAGAGAGCAGTTACAGACCCAGTAGCAGAAAAATATTTCACAGAAAAACACAATCAATGTCAGTTGAAAAAAAGCAGTTGTTGTTTTTAGATAACTGCTATAAGAGAACAAGCAGGTTCACAGAGCAAAACTAAATCAAAGTCAGCTCCTTATTGAGTTTCCTGCATGGACTGCTCATTCAGCTTTAAATCATTTTGCAGTGAGTTTCACAGAAAGACATTAAAGACACAACATTTATTTCTGCTTATGAACAAACAGATGACAAAAAGACTAAGAGTCTGTTTGGCTCTGTGAGGCTACACTTAGGCACAGCAGTGCTTTCATATCAGCACAGTAACATGTTCACAATGACAGTGTGAGCATGCTGATGCCAAGCAGGTATAATGTTTAATATGTTCACTGTTGAGGCTGATGGAAATACCATTAGTTAAGGAGGTATTTGATCATAAACAAAGTTTATGCTTGTACCCAATTTCACGGCAATTTGTCCAAACGTTGCCAAGACATTTCACTCAAAACCACATGCGTCAACGTGCTGGTGGGGCCAACATCAGTAGGTCTTATCCTCAGGGGACCATGAATGTCTGCGCAAAATTTCACAGTAATTCATCTGATAGTTGTTGAGATATTTCAGTGTAAGTGTGTCTACATTGCCATCCGTAGAGCCTCGCTGCTAGCATGGCTAAAAAGAAACACATTGAACATAAACCAGGAGAAAAGCTGACAACTGTATAATCATAGATTTAATAAGGAAATTTCCATGCGCCAGGTAATTCTCATGACACCCCGTACTATAATCAATTTACATCGTGAATGTTAATGACAACGTTCCTTCAAGTCGAGTCAAAATCAGGCCAGGATCATTTCAAGGTTATAGGGAATAATGTAGTAACCCCCCACCCCCCCATCTCCCACCACCACCACCACCACCACCACAATAACCCACATAATGGATCACTGTCATACGAGAAGTTCCTGTATCCGGTTACTGCCTATAAATGACCAATCAGGATGATGCAAATATGAAAAAAAAAGAAGCCTCTGACAGGCAGCTGATTGGTCGTGGTGAGGCTGTTGGTGCGTGACAGATTGGGGGTGTCTGGTGCTCTGGGCTGCTGTGTGTGTTCATGCATGTACTTACAGTATGTGTGTGTATATGCGTGTGGGGTTTTTACTGTATGCATGTGTACAATATGTAAGAACCGACTAACCTTTCCTCAGAGGAAATATCACTGAGGCAAGGTGACATACAGTATGTATTACTGTCCTTTGTATGAACGGTGTGTGTGTGTGTGTGTGTGTGTGTGTGTGTGTGTGTGTGTGTGTGTGTGTGTGTGTGTGTGTGTGTCCTCTCCTTATTTTACATTCACACCGTTATGGTTCTATTTTAAACACACTCTATAGCTCGATAGCTCGACATTGTAATTGTATATTTCACTGCACCTGTAAAGGCTGGCACAGCCACAAAATAACTGGTAACAAGATAAAGCGCCATGCCCATTAGAACAACACACTACATTCTAGATTCTATGTTAAACTTATTTTTGTATTTACATTGAAATCGTAATGCACATAATAAATTATACAGCTGTTAGGTGTCCTTTTATATGTTTGTATTTTTCTGTTCCCAGAAGATTGAAAGTAAAAGTGTCTATAATCCTAATTTATTTATATTTATATATACCCTGCTGGTGTGTGTCCTTACAGTGTGTGAGGGTCTGATCATGACAAAAAATTGATGCATTGATCATAAATTGGGGTTTGAGGACTGTGTGTTGTGTCTTACTGGGTACTGAGAAATGATACTAGTTTCTGAGGATTTTCAAAGCATTTTATTATTTTAGTGAGTGAAAACTGACATGACTAACTTGTAATTGACTGTTGTGTATTAGACAGCACTATCATGCAGCTTTTTTCACCCTGTGTTTTCACCTCTGAGACAAAGTACACATGCAGGAAAATGAGCATTCAGTGAGATGTTAATCTACCATACAGTTTGGGTAATACATCACACTTCTGTCTGGAAGAAAAAGCCAGTGTAAAATCTGGCTACCTATTTCTGTCACTAATTAATGTGTGTTCCTTGACTCGAGTAATTATATTTCAGAGGTTTTCCCACACAGGAATTGAAATGACTGCAATGCTGAGAACAGGTAATTGATTTAGAGCTACGTTTACATAGCTGCGGCCTCAGTAATGCTACACATAATCAATCTGCTAGCTGCAACATCCTTTGGGATGTGTGGAACATGTATATTTTTATATTTTATTTACTTTATTTTATATTTTCTTAAACCATGAACTCTATGGAATAATGACAGGGAAGGTTCATTACACTCTCACATCAGACAGCTGCCCTTTACTGTGGAGCCACTGGTGTAGATTCAACCCTGCACTTACAGCATGATCCCGTAACCTTCCACGTGCTGTTTCTGTTACTGTCGTAGAACATTTCCAATGACTGCAGACGATACGTGGTAGTACTCAGTGCAAAGGTTAACTGCAATATAGTGTTGGCAGCAAGGGGCTGGATGTGTAAACTCAACACCTATGTAATTTTGAATGTTTGAATTTCCACAGGTTAACACACACACGCTAGAGTAAAGCCAGTCTAGATTACACACTGGAGTAATTAAAATGTGCTCCGTAACGCAAGTAATTAGCTCTCAAGAGGCTCCCACATTAAACTGAGTTAAACTGAGTGTAATACTGAGAACAGGTGAATGATTTAGAGATGTACATACAGTAGCTGTGGCCTCAATAATACTACACACCATCCGTCAGTGTAACCTGCTGGCTGCCAAAGCGTTTAAATCATTTGGGATGTGTGTTTTTTTTTTTTTTTTTTTTATATTTTCCTCTCCAAGCATCCAAGCATTGACTCTGTGGAGTAGTGACATTATGAAGGAAAGAAGGTTATTTATACACTCACACCTGACAGCTGCCCTTTACCGTGTGTATCTGTGGATCCACTAATGTAAACACAACCCGTGCACTTCATGTTTACAGTGTATCCTGTAACCTTTCACATGCAATTTCTTTTACTATATTGGAACGTTTTCATTTCTTATGATAAAACAGAAACAGCTGTAAATGTCGCACTAAGCCGTGTAGCCGCTGACACAGCAAACCTGCGTATGACCTGCTTAGTGGAAATTATACTCTTTACATATTCTCACTCATAAATTTTCTTCTAAGATAAAAATGCAGCTGAAACTGTAGACTAGGAAGATCTGGCTACACTTTATTTTATAGGTTTGTGAGGTTATATTTTTTTATGAATAAAGTTTTTGAAGAGAGCCATGTAATTAAAGATCAATAGAGAGTGATATGTTGGTAAACCTCCAATTAATTCCAAATGCTGAACTTTTTTTAATTCAAAAGTCAACAGGTCAGTTAATATAAACAAACATACAATTCGGCATTCATGAAGAATAGTTTCCAATAATAAATGAATAATGAAGAAATATTTACTTGGGTTTAAATGGAGTGGTTTTGCCTATTCGGTTTCTCTGCAAAATCAATATCAACACAACGAAATGAAAATAACAATCTCCCAATCTTCACTCTGTGATCAGTGTAATTAATACCAGAATACACAGTGTCTTCCAGGAGACTTTAAAACTTTGAGAAATTCTTAGGATATAACGAGGCTTTGAAATAAACATTTTTATGAACTCCATTTCATGTTTCCTATCACTACCTGCTAATGCGTTAGCCCAGTTTACACCAGTGTAAAGGGTCATCTGCTCTGATGATCAAAGTCCCCTGCTGTAGTCTTAACAGTGGAGCAGCTTGACTGCAGCTGTTGTTCAGGTACCATCACAGTGTTGAAGTGTTGACCCTCTGGTCATAAGATCTGTGTTCATCGTCATGTCCAGTCTATTCTGATGGCGATAGACACATTTTACCAGCCAGATAAAAATATAATGTCCTTTTTCTTTTATCATCTTTAATCTCACATCAATTAAACATAAGCTGTTTTGTGTGTGTGTGTGTGTGTCAGTGCCCACTTCTGATCGCTGGTGTCGTGTGCTTCTTGTGTGTGCTGTTCGTGTGTAGTGGTGTGTGTGTGTGTGTGTGTGTGTGTGTATACGTACCTCTGTCTGATTTTCTCTCATGGTTTCATGGTTTTCCCTTCTCTGTCTCTGTTCTGTTTTATTGATGAAGGCAGTAGGGACTTTAGGGGATGCCTGTTATTTCAGCTCTAGTTCCTTTGCACACATGCATACGCACTCACACACACACACACACACACACACACACACACACACACACACACACACACACACACACACACATACACGCACACATATTGCTGGCCTACTTTCCCAGGTCTTTTCCCTCTGGACGGGTTTGGAGCTCTGTGGTCACAGAGACAGATCACCATTCAGACACAACACACACGCACACACTCGCATAAACACACAACAGTGACACATAAATGCAAACAGGCACACAGACAGATGTGTGCAATTGCATAGACACACACACACACACACTCACACACACACACACACACACACACACACACACACACACACACACACACACACACACACAGGCATATACACAGGGACAAGGTCATTAATTAAAAGTAATAGTGTAGGAAAAAAAATCCTCAGCTGTTTACTCTCTTATTTGCTACTACAGATCTCTCGTTTGTCTCAAGTCTTTATCAAATTGTCAGTAGAAATCTGTAAGTCAACCTTAATTTTGTTTTTTCTAAACTCTGAACTGATTTTGTCACACAGGGTGAAATGTGATAATATTTATAAAATATTCTGTAAAAATAAAATGTGGTTACTTATTTAGTACAATGTAAAAAATAAAAGGCATTTATTCATCAATGTCACCAAATTATTACCAGTCAGTCATGTCTCTGCAGCCTGTAGCAGACTGGGTCTACACACTGAAGCTGGGTTTATCACTGCTCTAGATGTATGTGTGTAACGTGAAGCTGCGTCTCTCTGTCTGCAGAGCGTTGTTCGACTACGATGGAAGTGCATCTGATCTGAGTGCGCCCAATCAGGCCCTGCCGTTTCACTTCGGGGATATCCTCCACGTGAGCAGCGCTGGCGAAGAGGAGTGGTGGCCCGCCCGTCACCTCAGCCCCCCGCCCCCGAACTGCCCCGAAGTCGGGGTCATCCCCAGCCGCAGGAGGTCAGAGTTCAAAGGGTGTCTGACGGGAGCGGGTGGTTGATTTTATTGAATCAGTCAACTCAAGTCTGTGGCTACACTCACATGGCATACTCCTCTCACTGCAACATATCTATCTCTGATTTGAGCTTACTAAAGCCATCAGCGCTGTTGCTGTTTCCTGCTTCCACACTACTTCTGCTCTTTATATAGCATTTCAGCTAGCCCCACCTCCACCCCATTATCCAGCTGTAGTATCCCAGTCTACAGTGTTATTCCCATGAGGGAAGTAAGTATTGTTGTTGCCCGCTCCTGGCTGTCCTGAGCTTGGTGAGGTGGCAACAAGGTCAAAGCCTGACGCCAAACATCAGCACTGTTGTACATCCTCTACATTCACATTAACAATTCCACATGAGTTGGCTGACTGAATTGATGCTTTTATTTCTTAAGTCCTCCTCTGATCCGCTCTGTGATGTTGGTGCAAAATGTTATCAACATAAAGACATCAGGGCCTTTTGATTTCAGCTCCTCACTTTCAACAGTTTCAAATTAGTTTCAGTTTACATGTCATTTTACTGTTAGCTCATAACCCTGCAAGCATCGTCATCATCATGTAGAATCTGCTGAATGTAAACCTGTGAAGAGGTGCTGACCCTGTCTCTCTCTCTCTCCCTCCACCGTGGAGGAGGTGACAGAAAGATAAGTGAAAGAGGGAAGGAGGGATTAGAGGCAACAAGGGTGAGTGGGAGTAAGTGAAGGAGTGAGCGAACGGAAGATGGGTGGGATGGATGTAGAGACTGTCACACAGGGGTATGGACGGTGGGGAATTAATAGACTGAGGCGTTAGAATAGAGGCTGGCTGAGAATCTGGGGTGTTAGAGGTGGGTGCATTAAGGTAATAGAATAAATGTTAATAAGTGTTAAAATAAAAGACCATTATAACTTAACTTAGCGTAGGCTGAGGTTTTAAGATATGAAGTATTAAAGAAGATATTGGAACACACCCACCAGAGGTTTGGGTGTCATTAGAGGCATTAAAACAGCAGATATTAGAACATGCAGTATATTGAATTGTTAGAGGCTGATGTAATTTGATATGTGGTATGAGTAATGCGAAGTTAATTAATGACATTAGCAGTCAGTGTTTTGATATCGGCTGTTTAGCTGTCCTCTGTCTGTCCCTCCTCTCCTCTCTTTTCCTTGTCTCCTCCTCCTGCCACCTCTCTTCTATTCTCCTCTTTTCTCTGCATATATACCAGCTCCCCTCTTTCACCTGGCGTGGCCTCCTCTCTGCCTTCTTCTTTTTCTCCCCTTCTCTCCTCTCTACATCTCTTCCTCTCCCCTACTTCTATGCTCCTCTCCTCTTCCTCCTGTCATCTTTACTTTTCCTCTCCTCTCCTCTCCTCCTCCTCCCCCACTCCACCTCTTCTCCTGCTGTTCTCTTCCTCTTCTTTCCGTTACTTCTCCTCTCCTCCTCTGCTCTCCTCCCTTCCCCTGTCTTCACCTCCTCCTCCTTGTCCGCTTCTCTCTTCCACTCCTCTTCATCCTGTCCTGTTTTTCCACTCCTCTTTCTGTGTCCTCTCCTCCTCCTCCTCTCTTCATTCTTCTCTTCCTCTATCTGTTTCACCTGCAGCCCCTTCTCTCTTCACCTTTCTCCTCTCCTCACCTTTCTCCGCTCCTCATCATCTTCTTGTCTCCTCATTTCTTCCTCTCTTCCTCTTCCTTCCCTCCCCTCCCCTCTCCTCTCCTCTCCTCTCCTCTTCTTCCTCTTCTTCCTCTTCCTCCTCTTCCTCCTCTTCTCAAGTAAAATAACCAATAGTTTTTGGAAATTACATTTTAATCATGTTCTTTGTAAGAAGGAAAGAAGAGAAGAGGACTATTGAAAGTAAAAAGTAAAGACAACTTATTTGCTGATGCAGTGTAAACATGCTGTGGTGATGCTATTGTTTGGTTGTAAAACCTTTCAGAGCTGAGCTGTCGTCAGGGATTAAAACTGAAGCACGGCCTTTTTCCTTTCATTATTATAGTAAATTCTGCTGTGGTCCACAATGCTGCTGGTTTGTTTTCAGTGACAGTTGTTCGGCTGTTTACACACATTAGGAAGCTAAACGCTGCATTATTGTAGACTTTTGTGCAAAAACACATCTGACCTCAATTATAAAATGAGGCTTCCAGAAAGAAACAGGCCCCTTAACTGAGACACTGGAGATTCACCTTATTTGAAATTCAAGCAGCGAACATGATCAGCAGCAGGAAATGGTCCAGCACAGGAAGTGACAAATCTAAATTTAAACCTGCGGGACAAAAATGTCTCCAAAGCAGGAGCAAGCAGACTGTCTATGAAGGGAAAATGTCTTTTCTATCCCATGGCTGACGTAGTTCGCTCTTGTCGCTGTCTCTTATCCCTTTGCATTTATTATAAGGTAATCGCAGCCCATTCAGAACAGTGAACATGAACGTGCTATCTCCTCTTTACTGTCAATTTACAGAATATCTGGATATTAAACGCCACAATTCATAGTGATGCTCATAGATGATGTACAGCAGATCCAAAAATAATTAAAGTATCATAGGCTACAAAATTAATCTCTGAATAAATGGATATTGTGTGATATTTTGGCTTTTGTTTTTTATATTTTTAGAGATAAGATCTGATATAATGGATGTGAGGTTAAACTAGTTTCAGAGTTTCAGAGAGCCAAATATTTTAGAATACGTCATGATGATTCTGTCTTTACAGTTTTGATCCACGGGGGAAAAATCATCATCATCAGAACTCATCATTATTTTAGTGTCAACAGTCACTGTTGTGTAGGCAGCGTTTAAGCATGATGAAACTAAACCACTGAAAGATGAGATGATGTCTAAATGTTACAGGAAGGTCACATGATGTTTCTGAAATGTTTAAATGCAAATGTTCCTGCATATACCTGTCACTAACTACCATTACCTACTGTTGCTTTCTCATCCTGTCTGTTTTTGGCATCTGTCCCTTCTCAGCATTTTTCTTAATATTTTTTTTTTTTCCTTCCTTCCTTCTGTCTTCCAGGGCAGAGAAGAAGGAGAGGTCGAGGTTAAAGACGGTCAGAGTGACGAGGTCTCAGGACAGATCGGTGAGCAGCAACTTGTCATAAAAACCTTTAAGGGCTGTAATACTTAATAAAATTAAACAGAAACCACTATCTGTTTCAAAGGAGCAATTTGTCACAGCATCCATCTGATTACATTCCAATTTAAGAACCACAAAATCTATTATGAGCAGAATAATTCTCAACTACTTGCTGCAAGTTTGGAAACCAGTAGTTTCTGGCTGTGCAGTCATATCATCGGTTCATGCTGTCTATGAAAGCAGAACAGTGAAGTCATAAGAAATAGCAAGTCTCCCTTTTCAACCATAACATTGGAAATAAAAGCTGAAATAAAGAATTAACTCTGTTTATGAGAGTTTGCTATTTTTCTCTTGTGTGTGTTAAACATTCTCAAATTACAGCTGTTTAAGGTAAATGTTGGCAGATTAATAAAAGTGCAGAACCGTCTGTTGTGCAATAGCTGCAATGCATTATCTTAAAAAAAAACTGCAGACCAAGATAAACCGTGAATACTATATAAATCTCATTATAACTTATTTTCCGTGCGCTTCAGTTTTAAGATGAAAATTCAATGTGAGTGTGTTGCAATGCTGTTAAAGCAAGTGCAGGAGGTGGTTTTTCTTGTCTTATTTACCTGTCCACATAACTACAGTTATTTGTATTATTCATCATATTTAAGTTGTCTTACTATGAGATCACAACAACTGATTATGTTAAAGATTATAATTAGTCAGTAATTCACCTTTAATCCAATATATTATGGCAAGACGAGATATTTCTGTTGTATATTTTATACAAAGGGTAATTTCAGATCAGGGATTTCTGGCACAACCTCATCTACCTCCAAAAATCATGGAGAAAAGAAATTGTTTTAAGAGATAAAAAGTCTTTATTTTATTTTGTTTTATACTTTGTTGTGAGACCATGGTAATTGAAAGTGCCTCACATAAATCATTGAAACTAAAATAATCACAAAATGTCCACCTAAAAATAAAATACAAGGATAGAGCTGCAGCACAGGTCTAAAAGCAGCTAAATGTTTAATTAAGAGCAGAGGCTGAAAATGTATTCCAAGCTCAGGAAGTACAGCAGAGCAGCTAAAAGCAGCTTCAACAGGGAGTGTCATCCTAAGAGAAACTATAGTCGATCAGTTCAGCAGGTGCCCAAAAGCATTTGTTTGCATTTAACTGACAAAACCCTCCAGCAGCCGTAGGAATTAGGACACTGGTCCATCAGGAGCAAAGGAGGAAAAAGTTTGACGTTGTTAAAGAGCCTCAATGTCCATGACTCATTTGTAGTCAACACATCAATGAGTCGAAGAATTCCTGACTAAAATATTTGAAAGTCAGTCACAGCCTCTCCATTTGTTTCCAGGAAAAATGTTAATTAAAGATTAATTTAAAAATACACTAACTAGTGATATTTGTGATGTAGAAAGTTGCTCTCTAAGTTCAGATGCGAGGCGACGACGTGACTTTAATCACGCTTCACACAGCGTGACGGTGAGAGCTGACACACGGGTCTAACACAAGCTATTGATATCACTGTGTTGTCAGCTCCCTCTGTTTTCCTCTCACCGTGTGAATCAGCAACTCTGCATGGTGAAGAACTGATAATTAAAAATGATCACACACACATACTCACACATGCTGTATCTCCTGGCACAGTGCTGTGAGAAATATGCAATTAGTCTAACTGTGTGTGTGTGTGTGTGTGTGTGTGTGTGTGTGTGTGTGTGTGTGTGTGTGTGTGTGTGTGTGAGAGATGACTAGAGAGCCCATGAGCTTTCAAATAGCGATTCTGCTGATGACAAGATACTGTTATGATCATCTTGGGTATGATGATTAATGCCATATATCTCTCTCTCTCTCTCTCTCTCTGTCTCTCTCTCTGCAGGACCAGGATGATAAAGGTAGGTCTTCTCTCCATCAGTGACACCTGCTGGTCAGTACATGTGACTCCAGCTCCACTGTGTAGCGTGCACTCCACCTCCTCCGCAATCTTCTCTGTTTAAATCCTCCTTCAAGTTCCTCCTCCTCACTCCCGTTCCTGGATGGAGGAAGAGGAACACGATGGACAGGGAGAAACGGACACTGTGATGTTTGAGGTCACTCTCCAGGATAGTTCAGTTCAATCAGTTCTGACAACATACAAAGAGTATAGCTGTAAGTCAGCCAACAACCAAAAGTGTTGCCATCTTTAAAACTTCAAAGAAAAAGTCCACAAAACAAACGTGTTTCAAATGTAAGTGATGAAAGAAGAAATCCACGGTCCTCATCCTGTGAAAAAATGTGTTCAAAACTTTCTGAGTTGGACTAATTAAGTGATTTATTTTGTCCCGATGGCTTAGGAAAGGATCTTTATTTAAGTAAAAGCAGCAAAACCACAACTTAAAAATACTCAGTTACCAGTAAAGATTGTGGATTTAAAGTCCTACTTCACTGCAGCCAAAAAACGATTAGTTACAGTGTAACAGCAGTATTTTAATATTGTGGCAGGCTGCTGAGAGCTTATTGTACTCATTGTATATACATTTTATTACTTTATAGCAATGCCTTGTATTTTATATGCTCCTTATAGGTTTTTAATTTGTAAAAAGTATTGTTTTTCTCTCTGAGATGTAGCCGAGTAGACGTATAAAGTAGCATAAAATCTAAATACTCAAGTACACCAAAGTACTTGAATAAATGTTCTGGGGGGTTTTCCTTCCGCACAGAACTCATCCATTTATTTCCACATAAAGTCAGATTCAGGTTTCTCTTTTCATCCAGTGGAAAATGCAAACTGCACAACATTTAATGACAGCAAATGATTTTGTCTGACAAAGTAAGAAAGGAGCATGTACTGTTTTTTTCTGGTTATCTCAGTTTGGACTTGAGACCTTTTATAAAATCCTGCATTACAAACTGGAGGTGTAGGGTTGACAGAAGAGGGCATTTAGGAGGTGGGAAAGTCTAATAAAAGATGCTACTGCTGGTTATTATGGGATGTTGTAGGATCCAGTGTTTGGAGTTTGAAGTCAGAATATCTGAACCTCTGCTGCTTTGATTTTGACTATTCTTTTTTTTTTTCCTTTTAATATGTCTCTCACAAGTCTCCCAACTTTGTGGAAGTACAACCCTAAATTTCTGGAGTGACCCTGAAACATTCCTCCTTTATTACATTTGGAAAAGTACTAAATTTCTGGCTGCTTTTCAGAGGAATCCTCTGGACTTAGTTTAACCTTTCCTAATGTAATAAAGGAGACATATGAAAGGAAGTAATTAAATGTATTTTCTTTTGGAGACTGTAATGTTCCGGTGTCCACATACTTTTGGCCATGGCACACATGTTTTGGTAGGGATTGTACAATGCATAAATGAATGGAAAGAGACTGTGCTGCTGACTGTGTGTGTGTGTGTGTTTTTTAATTTTATAAGTTAATGTGTGTCAGTGATTGTGTGATATAGAAAGAATGGAAATGTATGTGTTTGTTTGTATCTGTGTTTGTATGTGTGTTTGTTGCTGACTCTGACCTGTCTTGTCCTTCCAGAGCTGGTAACCTCTGGCACCAGCGATAGTGAGAGTAGTTCCTGTAAGTCTAGACCCTCCTCTGTCTTTCTTTCTCTTCCTCTCTCTCTCTCTCTCTCTCTCTATCTCTCTCTCTCTCTCTCTTCCACTGCTCACACTTCTTTATTTTGTTTTTTACTTTTATTTGAACCTCAGCTACTTCATGTAGCTGCTGGTGTATGTGTGTGTGTGTGTGTGTGTGTTTATCCGTGTGTCCTTGTGGGAGTGTCATGCATACATGCACATGTGTATTTGTGTGTTGTAATTATTGTGTTTTCATGTGCATGTGAGTGTTTCTGTGAGTGTGTCTTTTGTGTGTGCGTGCAAGTTAGCTTTCTCTGCTTCTCCAGCCGGCTTTTCCAGAGCTGTTGAAGAAGTGTAGTCAAAAGTAGAAAAGGATGAGGGTGTGTTTTGATGTCGGTAATCCCGTCCACTGTGCCTCTAAATGTGACCATCATCTTTATCTGTCCAATCAGCTGGCCAGGAGGAGACCGTCCTCACCTACCAGCCTGTCATGCAGCAGGAAGGTCAGTCCTTAACTCAAATATATAATTTATTTTAGTTTGACCCCCTTTATGTTATTCAGTCTGTGGAAGTATAGTTACAGAAGACACTCACCAACACACGGTACTGTACATCGATTTGATAAAAAGACACAAAATACCATCTTTTTTTCATCTGTAGAGTAAAACTCTTCAGTTATATATGGAAATTTTGTAATAAAAATACCATTTGGGTCATAAAAGCATGGATACAGACATTGTGAAACTAAAGTAGTAGTCATTAGAATTAGCCAGACATAAATAGTTCATGCTGTGCAGCCAAACTTTGTTCAAACAGACAGAGAATTATTGTAAAATATGATGGAGTTTACAAACCTTCCAAAGATATATATGATAGGTGGTTTTTTTGGCCTGTTGGGGGCAGCAGAAACAAGCTGTAAACACAACACTGACATATTGTCACCTATAAAGTGTGTTATGGTCAACATGTAACAAGCAAGTCAATTTACAAATCTGGCAGACATGAAGCAGCATTAGCATTAATTTAGGATCGTGTTTCTGTCCTACTGATGAATGTAGCTCTCTGTCTTCACCAACTCCTGAGGTAAATATCTGGCTCTTTAGCTGCTAAATGGGTCAACTTTGTCTGTGCACTGTTTGGTACTGAGCAGGTAGTGCACGCTGTGTTTATCAGAGTTTTGTCACTGAAAGCAGTGACAGTGAACTAAAACTGCAAAACCAGAACAATAAGCTAAAAGAGGCTAAAAAGCTCTGTAGAGCTGAAGGGAGCTGCAGCGTCAGATGATAATTCTCTGTGGACTGTACAGTCACTATGAGCAGTACCTTTCACGTTACACAGTAATTTGACCCATCATTAATATAGAAATGTAATTAGTGCAGCTTTAAAGCTACTTCAACAGAATGAAAGGAGGAAAATGGACAGCATCATTTAGCTAATCTTATTGTGTCTCTTTTGTATTAATGTGCTTTGCTTTGCTTGTCATTTTTTTAGTTAATTACACACGGCCAGTCATTGTGCTCGGACCAATGAAAGATCGGATCAACGATGACCTCATCTCTGAGTTCCCTGATAAGTTTGGCTCCTGCGTCCCACGTGAGTTTCTGAACTGTGTGACAAATCTGAGTGGTGACCTTTAAAACACAGAAACTCTGCATATGAGACGCACGCGTGTGACCTTCGCTCACATTACGAAAACTATAAAATCCTGTTTATGGTGCTGGAATGAACGCTGACACTTCAGCCAACATTGATGTGTCTATACATGCACATTTTTATGACCTCACTTAAAGTTGATGTTTAGCTTCTTTTAGTTTTAGCTTAAAACGAAACTGTAAAGAAAATATGACATGACAGACAGTTACCTACTGCTTTTATTAACTGTCACTATTCCCAGACACTTTGAGGAGATGACTTTGTTTGACAGGCAGCTTGAAAATGAAAACTGTAACATTAGGTTCCAGAAGAGCTGTGAATTGAAAGTTAAAGGTCAAATCAAAAATTAAAATGAATAAATCCAGAAAATATATGTAATTTTTTTTTTTTAAGTTTTAAAACCTGAAAAACTTTTGTTTCAAAAAGGTTTCTTGGAAGTGAACAGGGAGCTGGAACACCTCCATCTTTACATTATCCTTTTTTTTTTTACAAGATATAAGAATAAAATATGTAATGAAATATATGCATGAGTTGAATATAGAGTTTGAGATACAGATACATTTATACTTTTTATTTATTATTATTATTATTATTATTATTATTTTATTTTAATGATGTTTTTCTAGAGAAAAGTACATAACTTCAGCAAAATATCCCAAATTAGTTATGCAATAAAGTGTCATAAAAAAACTAATAAAAGATAATAATATGATCATATTTATTTTAAATAATACTCTGGTCTGTGTGTTACACCTCTGATCTTCAGACACAACGCGGCCGCGGCGAGACTACGAGGTGGACGGCAGAGATTACCACTTCATGTCCTCCAGAGAGCTCATGGAGCGAGAGATCCAGGAGCATAAATTCATCGAGGCTGGACAGTATAACAACCATCTGTATGGAACCAGCATACAGTCTGTCAAAGAAGTCGCTGACAAGGTGAGACACTGAGAAGGCATGGAAGAGAGAACATGAGGAGAGAGGACAAATAATCCAAAGGACAGAGGAAACAGGATGAAGGGATCGATAGAGGACAGAATACAGAGTTGTCTAATTCTCTCTCTCTCTCTCTCCCTGTCTGACTCTTATGTCTCTCTACCAGGGTAAACATTGTATACTGGATGTATCAGGCAATGCGATAAAGCGTCTCCAGATGGCAGGCCTCCATCCCATTGCTATCTTCATTTGCCCACGCAACGTTGACAACATCCTGTAAGTGACATCAATAACAACAACCTCGCCATGAGGTTCATTTAGTCACAGCTTCCTCTGGAGCTTTTGTCGGTATCACATGGTGCTAGTCAGAAAATAGACTTTCAAGCTCTACCTTTAAACCAACATGATGAGAGATGATATAAGTGCATGTGCAGCTCCGTGACATCTGAACAGGCTCCTAATATTAATATTGTATATTATATCATGCAATTTAAGCAACATCCTGTTAGTATCACCGGCAGCAACGTGTTCTATGAGTATGAAGAACATCAAATTTTAAGCACATACAACATACAGGAGCATATTTGTACATGAACATCAAAGTAAGTTGTAATCCTCTGTAAGTAAAAATCATAACATCCTTCAAGCAACTTAAATTGGAACTTAAACAAAACATGAGCAAACACCTGTGAGTAACATTTATGAGTTGGAACTGACAAATACCTTTACCGTCCTACTATCATGTCACACTGCAAAATGACCTCTTATGTTCAAGTGTAATGATGAAAGAAATGTATTGAAATCAAGTTATACTGAAAAATTACAGGTCTCATGATACAATTCGGTATGACACATTAGTCAGTGTTATTCTGTCCACCCAACTCTTACATGCAATATGATGCATGTATAGATCAGCTCAACATGAGCCTATGAACAAACAATAATACTGTTTATTTGTTTTGTTTATAAAATATGTGTTCGATTTTTTTTTTCTACAGCTTACCTCGAACATACTGTCGTCTAATTGCATCTTGATCTGTTATTCTCATTCGCTCACCACTGTGTGTTGAGGCAGTTCTACTGTAATAAAGGTTAAATATCATCATGTCATGTGAGCACTGCTGAACGTCACACTGAGGTCAATGACGTTTCTGAGAGTTCATGATCATGGAAAAAATGTTTTCGAATCATGTTCTGTTCTTTTATATTGAGTCTCAGTTCATATTCGTGATGCTCGTCTGTCTCTCCAGGGAGATGAACAAGCGTTTCACTGAGGAGCAGGCGAGGAAGACCTACGACAGAGCGGTCAAACTGGAGCAGGAGTTCACGGAGTACTTCACTGGTTAGTTACTTGCAAGCACACACCCGTGTGGTTCTGTACAGACACAAGCCAGAGCTGCTTTCTAACATACACCTTAACCCTTTAATGTTCTGAGAAATTTCTGTAACGGCTCTATGTGAGAACAGGAGCAGCAGTCAGTGTCATAGCCAGTTCATCAAATGCAAAGATCATGAGGAAGTTTGTGAGATACTTTTTCCACCGCAGCTCTCATAGAAACAAAAGCAGCAACAGTTTTGCATAATAGGTATGGCTGTAAAAGTATGGTTGAGCAATATGACTGAAATCATTATGACATTATTGGGGATATTGTTCACAATTAATACATTGTATATCAGCATCTTGCAAATATATGCTAAATCAAATATAAAATACACGGATGTTCAAAGCAATAAACCGATGCGTTACATCAGACTGAAATATGAACTTCTAAAAGTTACTGTTAGTATTTACCTGCGGCTTGCTAGGATTCATTTCTTTGGACTGCAGACCTGTGTATAACTTTAACATTATGAAATCATATTACCCCAATACTATTCAGCTGAAAGTCAATGAGTGATGATAGTGAAGTCTAAAAATAAATTACACAACATTACTACATTTAAGAAATATACAAAAAGTGAGCAAGAAAAGCAGAGGAGATTCAGAAGATGGGAGATTTTCATAAGCCAGACATGACTGATCCAAGTTCCAAGTAAATTTAAAAATAAAAAAAAACGTTCTCACAGATTGATTAACACACACAAGCATTAACAGAAGCCTACCTACCTGTGCCCCATACGTAAATATATGATCCATCCCATTCAAATAGGACATAAGATGTAGCCAGATCTTATAAAACTTTGTGCTTAATACCAATCAATAACTGATTTTTTGGTCACTTGGGGACAGTGGAGACAAGTTGTGATCAAAGCACTGATGTGTCACTTTTTAAGTTGATATGGTGAACTTCTCAAACAGTTGTTTATTTACACTTCCAGCCATTACAGAGCTACATTATCATTCATTCAGTTGTGTCTCTGGACACCTGGCTTATGCAAGTCCGATGCTTACTCTCTTTTAGCTCTGTTTTTGGTCTCTACCAAGTCCTGATTAGCTGATTAAGCTGCTAAATGCTCCTCTATATTCAGCAGCTAGTCGCAGACTGCGTCTTTCTGCAGCTAATTGCTGGAAACAGCTGCATGGTGCAGGCGAAAACAACTCAATGAGAGTGAACCAATGAACAGTTAAATATAGCTTTAAATATAAAGCTCTGTAAAGCCAAAGGCAGCTGCAGATTCAAGTGATAATTCTCAGTGGGTTCATCACTATGTGTGTCACATTGTTTTCACTTCATCATTTGAAACATGATTATTGTGAAAATGATTATAGCCGCTTTAAGTCCTCTGGAACCACCCCACATATAGCCACCCAAGGGTTAAGGCCACATGAACAATCTTGACACTGAGGTTTCCCAAAGAGAAGTTGCATACTGTATGTAAAGAACATACATAGTGATGATGATCTTTAAAGGTTACTTTTCATTTTGATTATAGTTCATTTTTCCATGGGTTACGGGCAATATGTTTTGGTAGTTATGCCAATTGGTCATTGATTTCTCTCCGTCTCTCTCCCTCTCTCTCTCTCTCTCTCTCTCTCTCTCTCTCTCTCTCTCTGCTGCAGCTATAGTCCAGGGCTCGTCTCTAGAGGAAGTGTACTCGCAGGTGAAGCAGATCATAGAGGAGCAGTCTGGTCCTTACATCTGGGTACCAACCAAGGAGCGACTCTGAATAAACACACACATACTACATGATCACACACACACATCACTCTTTCAATACTTCCTACTTCTCTGATTTTCTATTATCAGCCTGCTTCCTCTCTTTCTCTCTCTCTCTCTCTCTCTCTCTCTCTTTCTTTCTCTTACATACACATCACCACCAACACACACATACACACACAAACACACACACACACACATACACACACACACACACACACACACACACACACACACACACGTGCACAAGCACATAAAATTGAACGAGGCTGGGACTATCTGGGACTGCTACTTCCTGAAGAGGGAGGAGCTCATGTCTGTCCAGCAGCCTATTGGTGGATCTTCCTACAGCTCAGTTCCTTAATGTTTAAGGAGGTGGTTCAAATCAAGGCGACATGTACCATTATCTGATTTGATTTCATTATTGTTGTTCTTATTGTTGTTGTCGTTGTTGTTTTCATATTAACGAAGGGTAATGCATTCATGTATGGGTTTGTAATGATAATATTGTCACCAAGAGGCAGACTTTTGCACGCTGTAGCTTTAAGAGCATGTTTTTGGGACAAAATCTTGATCTCCCTCCCCGTCTGTCTGTCTTTCCTCATGGCATCGCTCCGGTTTCTCTCTTTCTTGTCTTTTTCTATCTTTCTCTCATATCTCATCCCTGGTTCCAGACTGTCAACAGTCTTTAGAAAACTTTATAATGTGCCCCAACATTTCGGTTTAAAGGGTCAGAATGAAACAATATTGCAATTACTCTTTAAAGCTGTAGCAAGAAAATATATCCTAAGTAACATAGGATTTCTACAATTCAGACACTTGCTAATATTTATTGTAACAAGCAAAAAATCAGAATTAAAATAGAAAACTAAATTAGACTGCATTAAATTAAACAAACATGATTAATCACATACATGTTCAGAGCAGGAACAGCCAATCAGAGATCATCAATTAAAAAAATCATTAAAAATAACTTATATCTCACTCAGTGATATGTTATGTTATGTCATTTTATCCTTGCCAACCTCAATATCTCTAATAGTAATTAACATGTGAGATTAACAACAACAATCCAATATATTATATTTAAATTGGTTGTGATTGAAACTAACAGAAACCCAAAATGGAGCAGAGAGGAAATTCTCCATCTGGTAGATGATCTACAAGCAAGATAGAATGTTAGCAAGGTAAAATTAGATAGATACAAATGAATAAAACAAAGATAAGAAAAGAAAATAGAAGATAAGTAGAATTTAGTGCCACACTGACAGGTGGAAATTGATTGATTGCAGTTTTATTCTTTTTGATTGTAACTCTGTATGAAGAAGGTCATAACAGAAGAAGAGGAAAAAGTGGTGTAAAATCCTACTAAATGTTCAAATCAAATGCACATGCTTCAGCCAACATATTGCTCATTATGACCAATAATGTTTCATACAATCCCTCCAAAAGCAACTGCATTAATGAGTCAGTTAATTTTTAAAACGAATGGGTTTATAGTGAATGATTGATGATTTGTTTTTCTTACGTCCAACATATGACTTTTGCTGTTTGATAAATACAGGTTCAGATCCTCAGTTTAAGAAACTTGGGTTTGTATCGCTCAAGTCTTCATCCCACAATGGTTTTTCTGCCTTTCCTTCCTTCTCCTCCTCTCTCGCCTCCTCACCCCTCTCTCTCTCTCTCTCTCTCTCTCTCTCTGTCTCTCTCTCTCTCTCTCTCTCTCTCTCTCTCTGTCTCTCATGCCTTCATTTCTCTCTTCCTCTCCACATCCACACTCACAGTGTGACATTAGTTGAGCAACAGTGTATCATCGTCTTCATCAACACTATCATCACAATCATAATCATCAGCATCATCATTATAGCTTACCTTCTTCTCTGTAGTTGCACTAATGAGGGCTGGTTTCTTAAAAGCATCTTCGTGACAGAGCTGATACCATCCCAGTGTTTCTGGTATTGATGGATATGTGATACACTCACTTCTCCTTCAGCTAATTCCCTGAGTTATTCTGCTCGTTTGAACGTGCTGAAGAGGTCAGGAAACATTTTTTGGTAAAAGGTATTTGCAGTTATCTCATTTGCTGTATTTCATGCTATTGTTGAGTAGTTAAAAACATCAGATGCACCCCTCTGGTGAAAGCTACTGTCAGCTACTGTATTAGCTCTGCAGGTAACAGTTTCGTTTTTTTCATGCTGGATTTATTTGAGCCATCAGTCCCAGCACGTATGAAAGACACGTGAAACTAGTGCCATTTGTGACTGCAGGACTCAGGACTTTACTTTGTGATTTGGTCAAATACCATTCCTTACACAAACCTTTGAGGAAAAATCTAAATGTTATTTTTTTTTACCCATCATCCAGCAGTGGGTTGTATCTTCAAGGGTGTCTGCAGTTTGCCCACAAAAAATAAAATGTTTGAACGAAGGTAAACTACCATTTAATTCCAGCGTTTCCACAGACTGCACCAATTATTGCTGTGGACTTAAAGGTGCCCAGGAGAGCTTTTGATCATAAACTTTAAAATGCAGTGAGTGTTTTATTTTGAGGAATAGTTTTCCACTTTATAGGTGCTACAACATGCAGCTTTTGTCAGTCATGTGACCTTCGCTTTTGCACAACTGTTGGCTGTAGTGGAGTTTCACCAGTCTAACTCACTTCACAAGTAACATACTATATTAAACTTTACTTGCAGTGAACACTAAGAAAAATAGAAAACTTGCTATGTTGTACACAGTAAAACACAGGCCTGGATTGAAACCTATCTTGAAAACGACCATCAGTTTCAACACTGCAGCTGTTTTATTGTCATGTTTTTTTGTTTTTTTTTATCAATTCACATGTTGTGCTAAATCATTTTAGTAGCTTGAATAGTGTTATTGAGCAATGTTTTCACCAATGGGCCCCTGTTTTTTTTTTAAATCATGCATCTTGCCTTCGGTTTCATGCTATACCGCTGATCGACAGTCAGTGGCAGGATCAGCAGTGAATGTAAACGTAACTTTTGTCTGTTTACACAAAAACTCCACACGGCATCTTTAATGAACATTCCAGTGAAGAAGAAAAATGGGACATGGCAGTCCGTGGAAATCAGCCGAATATTTTATCTTCCCATGCAGAAAGTAGACGGAAGATGCAAACCTCTGCTGGGTAACGGGTAAAAAAAATGACGATCTAGCTTTTACCTTAAAGTGGCTATAATTAATATTTTTATGATAACAATGTATCGAATGAGCAACAATGTGAAAATAATGTGACAACTGCTCATTGTGATGAACCTACAGAGAATTATCATCTGAATCTGCAGCTGTGCTCAGCCGTACAGAGCTTTATAGTGAGTTTCAACTCACTATTTAGCTGTCTTCAACTTTTCTGTTTTGGTTCACTGTCCCCGTTCTCATCAGCTACTTTAAGCAAAATACTAGCACTAGCTGCTCAGCACCAAACAGTAGGCAGATACAGTTAGAGACCAGCTGGTGACACATAGTGGAGAATATAGCAGCTAAAGAGCCAGATATTTCACTAAGAAGTTGGTGGAGACCAAAAACAGAGCTAAAGGAGCATAAAGTCACAAACGGGGCTAAACCGAAACAAATGACAATAATCTCTGTTGTCGAGTGAAACATTCGAGATACCAAGATGCTTTTGGTGACACAGCCCCCTGTATGGACCTTGTCAGCCAACCACTTCCCATGTCCACCCTCAACCCCCTGAGGCGACTCCTCCAAGCTGACTGGAGACCAGAGCCGTGCAGAGAGACTGTTCTGTCAGCAGAGTAGCTCTTAGACCCAAATAATAAATAGTTTTGACCACATGTGTTTTGAAAGCTTTAATATCTCCTCACAGAATGTTCAGCTAAACTAAATTTCTGTCCAGCTATAATCCTCTGTATGAATCGAGTAGATCAGTGGTGTTTGTCAGTTGACAGAACCAGACTCTCTGGGTGACTCTGGCTGTGTGTTTTAGCCAGGGGACCATGCCACTGTCTGTTAGAGTAAAGCACTGATGCAAAGAATCTATTACAGAGATGGATCTATATCTAACATATTATAATATTTATCCCTGCTCTAACTGCCTATTTTGGTACAAAAAAATAAATAAATAAAAGTCTTTATTGAGATTTACTGAAATCCCTCGACCAATGACCAGACATGATTTTTTCTTTTTGTGTTGTGGAATGTGTATGAATGTGAATATGACATAATAACTGTAAATATGAATATATTTTCCTTCACTTTCACTTCTACTGCAGATTCGTAGTGGTCCGTACTGATGTCTTGGTTTCCACATCAAAGCTTAAGGATTTCTGTGTGTCAACTGCTTTATGCTTATGTAATAGAAAATGTATTTAAGGATCTCCACCTCTAAAGCTTATTAATGGACATGATCACATAATATAACTGACAACAGTTTACAAACTCTAAAAAATTAACCTCTAAACTTTACAAATTTATTTTCACTGTACATGACTTGTAACTCTTAAAATCACAAAATGGAACTGCGATTTATCCATCACTCCCATCTGCGACTTCTGTACATAGGCTTGAAAAAAAAACACCTTTTTTAACAACTGAAATTACAAACTTATAACACATTCAACGTAAAAACCATTCACAGAACATATATCACCTTATGTGAAATGTACAGTCACAGAAAAAGGAAAATTTTCTTAAACCATCAACAACAAAAAAAACAATTGTTATGAACTGGAAAAAAACAGAAAAATTGACTGTGAATGTTTGTAACAACCAACACTGAGGTTGAAGAATTTTTTCCATTTGTCAGTTCAACAAAGTTGCATTGCGCCTGTGTAAAGAAAACTCTTGACACATATACACACATGAAAACACAAAACATTTATTTGCTCATGTATTGATCATTAACCACCTCTGACTTTATCACACAAACAGTATCTCTTTTGTTCACATGGACTTTCAGCATCTTTCCTTTCTCCCCTCATATTTAACTCACTGACTCACTGCTGTAATCAATCACTGCCTGTCCAGCAGCAGAGCCAGCAGCTTGTTTCTCAGCACATGTGAATGCGGTTACACTCAACTATAATTACGTAAAAGAAGACCTCATGTCAGCTTTTAAATTCTCGAACCGAAGTCTCGAAGTGCTAGTGAGATAAAATTATGTCACTTTTTTTGTGATTTAAAGAACTTTCTAAGAGCAAGTAACATGATGTTGATACATTTGTGTTGCACCTTTCATGCAACGACATGAACAACAGAGGTCAAAAATAAAGTTACCTCAAAAAGATAGGTCTTTCATTTCTTTTAAAACACATTTCTGGTGGCATACCATAGGAATTTCTAAATGAAAGGCAGTGGAAGATCTAAGAGTTGGAGCATCAAACAAAAGGCAGCTGATATTAGTTGTTGTGTTCGGAAGGTGCAAGGCTTTATAGCAGGTAAATGGACGTTAAAATCAATTCTAAATGATACAAATATCCAGTGCAGTGATTTTTTTGTATTAGTGAAAATCCTGGCTGCAGCATTCTGAATTAACTGCTTGCTTGCAGACTAATTTCACATGTTTGTATGTTCATCTGACCTAGTGTGCATTCACTCAACCAAAAGACTCCCTGCATAAGGATCAGTTATTTAGAAGTGCACAAGTTAAAAACCGTCTTTATTTTCCCTCTCATTCGTACCAAATTGCATGGCTCTTTCCAGGAACCTTTGTAGATATTATTGGGAAATAATTCTGAAGTGAAGGATCTGTAAATACAACCTAAATGAGCACAAAAGTAGTCCCAGCTGTACTGATTTAACATATCGTAATTAAATAAAAACAAGCAAAGGGTAAATAAATAATAATAATTAAAATAAGTAAAAGGCAAAGATTATTAAAACATACAGATTTCAAGGTAATAAAGTTGTTTCAAGGAAATTCTTTATCTTTACATTTTTTTAAACAATTCATGAGATCTCTGAAGTCAGCATTCATCTCATTTAACAGTGTCACAAAGTCACATCCAAGGTTCACATTATTACAGTCTTTGAGTTCATCCGGCCCTTGGGTTCAAGTTACCATAATCCAGTAATGAGAGGTAATATCCTGCTGTAAACTACTGTTAGAGTAAAGAAATCACCAGGTGTTCAAACACTGTTGTTATATGATCTGTAATAATCTTATAAAATGTTAAGCACCTCGGCTGCACACAGAACCTGCTGGATGTGGCAATAAGAAAAGCTGGTGTTCACTGAGGAACAGATAATTTGGCTGTTTCAGCATTTTAATAGAAAGAAAAGTAGATTTGTTTCACTAACTGTTTCATAAAATTCATATCTCAGAGAAAGTCAGATTTCCAGTGGTGACAGCTGATTCTCAGGTCAGATGATGCTAGGCACTGACTGCTCCTAGAATGAAGACACCAGGAGGGGAAAATAACACCATCCTGACACCTCAGTGTGGCTGTCACCTCCGTGTCATCCTCGCTCCATCACACTGTGAATGTTGCAGCAGATTAAACATAATCTGACTCCCCAGCCAACTACAAACTCCATTCTGCAGTTAGATTTACTGCCCACGATGAATGTAGTTTCACCTGCTCTGCATTCCACCTTATGTCAAGTTGCATTATCTATACTGGGCACTGCCAGGGATTTAGCAGGAACCAACTAATCTTTTCTAATTAACAGAAAGTAGTAACAGAAAGTGTTAATTTCAAGTGAATTCATGTTAAAAAATTCTGTTCATAAACATGGGTTCCCCTGACCTAAAATATTTTGCCTTGACATGATCAGTTCAGTGAATGTACTTCTGAGAGTTCACATAACTAGTTTTTAAAGAAACAGCATATTACCAGATGACCCAGCATAGATTGTTTGAAAGTTAAAACTCTTTTTTTTTTAGATAAGTCATGGTTGTATATTCTCATAATAATGAAAACAACAGAAACCACAATGAAGGTTGAAATGAATCCCTACCCCCTATCCTACTAACTTGTTGGAAACAACCTTGTATGTGGTCTTTGCACTAACTATGTGTTGATTCAACACAATATGCTTCAGTTGTTTGAACTTGTTTTCTTAAGTTCAGTAAATTGAACTGCGTTGGTTTTATGGTTTCAAAACTCACTATTTTAACTCAAACTCTTTTGGCTACAGGGGAGCTTTCATTTTTAAGTTGAACTGGTTTAAAATGATCTACTGTAGCCTATATACTCGATTTTGTCTGATTTCACATATAATTAATAGATTTTTAAGATTTATTAGTGTTATCACCCATGTTAGGTAATTTTTATGGAGGAACATTCACAGCAATTAGAGATTTTATGATGAGGTTGCCTTCCTGTGTTTCATCTAATGTATGCAGAAATATTTATGACCATAATCCTCATATCCGACTTCACTTTGGACTGAATAGAATTTGAATTTTTATTTCTCTGAAGTCTGGTACATGCTGTTTGACACTGGCTTTGGCAGAGGTTCTCCGAGTACCCTTCTAGTTACAGATTAAACCAGTGATACCCAACGTATTTGGCTTGTGACCCATCACAGAAAAACAACATCTAGTCGGGAACAGTTTCTCTGCAGTATAAGTACTTTAACTGTTGCTTGATTTTAAATGCACCTTACACCACATGAAGGGAGGCCCTCTGAACCACTTTGACAACAACTTCGCCTCAGTTCACTTCACAACATTTTACCATGATGACCACATGACCAAATACTGTGGAACTAGTTTTTGGTAGTAAAGCTCAGTGGAAATAGTTGATAACTTTCTTACTCTGTTCAAGACAAATTCAGCTTCTGAGATTCACAGACAAGGTCAAAGTTAGTCAGGGAAGCAGGTAAACAGACTCCTTGTCTCTGTGGTCTGCTCTCAGCAGCCAGAACAGTGACTCAGTGACCAACGGTCTAAATCTCTTCTTTCCCTTTGGCCATTAGTGGAAAATCACCACACTAGTAGAGTAGAGGAGTGAGAGGAAAGCAGAGGTGGGGTCCTGACTGTAAAAGACCTCTCTGTCTGGGCTTTGGCCTGCAGCCAGGCGGCAGCAGCAGAGACGTGTCAGACCAGGTACACGCCAGGGACGCACACCTCATAAACTCTACTCTGAGTTTCAAATACTCAAGCTGAGAGTCTTGTGATTCCTGAATTACATATTCTAGATGACCATGTTGTAAATCAGTGAAAATATAAACCTCCTCTGAGCTTCACACAGGACTGGACACGAGGCCAAGTCTTTGAGATAGAAGTTGGACTTTGACTCTGGAGTCATCATATAAAGCAGCGGAGAGGGAAAAGGAGGCTGTTTTACCTAACAGAGGGAAGACGAGAGAACAAAGCCATGGCCACGTGGAGGACAGTGGGAGCTCTACTGCTGATAGCACATGCTGGTAAGAACTGCTATATTACATCTAAATACACTGTAAAGCTTTTGTATGTATATATTTTTTCAGTTCAGCTCAGATCTTTGTACCACAAGAAGAAATTCTTTTTGTAGCCAGGCAGCATTAAAACACAAGAAAACAAGAAACATAAACACAATAAAAACACAACAAGACAAGCGAGGACATTAAAAGAGTTGGAACAATGCACACATTAAAGAAATTAAAGAAAGGGTGTATGACACAGGCAAAGATATATATTTCTGACAATTATGTCTTTGTGTGTGGCCATGTGAACCTTCTCATCTCTTGTGTTAAAATACATAAAAGACATAAATGAGTAACAAGTTGGATTACCATTGATGCCTGTGAAGATAAGGGGAAATTTTCCTTCAGCAACAATGAGCAAAGACATCATAATGAGAAATTTGCTTTGCATGTCTTACAAAAGTAATGTGTTTTACAAGAACTTACAAGTAAAGTACTTTACTTTGGACAGAAAGTACAGTGGAAATTGTGATGTAGATTTTTTTTCTCATTCCACTGTTCCTCTTGTTTTCCTAAGCCTCACCAACACTCCAAGAGTTATAACCATAACAACCTTCACGTTGTCAGACATTGTTCAGCTGCTATTATGACTGTGTGTGTGGATGGAGCCACCGCTATAATCCGTAGCAAGGGTACCCAGAGTCTGATGGTTAAAGGGGTACAAGGAAAGCATAGACTTAGAATATATTCAAATCTAGTTGTTGTCAAAGATAAGATAAGATAAGATAAGATAAGTAGGCGAAAGGACAAGAAACATGTAATATTAAGTAGGTAAGACCATGTGACAGTGCAGATTTTGGTGTCCAATAGCATCTTCACACATGAATGTTGAGGATAAAGTTTGACCTCATATGGAATAAGGTGTGGTAAAATGTAGCAACCATGTGATACCTAAGATTATATACCCATAGTCTGACAAGACAGTTTTCTTCAGCTCACAAGAATTTCAGTCACAGAAATGACAGAACATAGTCATCCGTATTTCATATGGATGGATTGCCAAATGGGCCTTCACCTACGTATAAAAGAGACCCAAAATGACCACACAGACACATACACTAACCACACAGACACATGAAATGATCACAAAGAGATATAAAACAACCAAATAGAGATTCGAAACAACCACAAAGAAATGTAAAAAGACTACAAATGACATAATGATTTTATGTCTCTTTCAGCCTGGGTGTCTTTGTGCTATTTACATGTGTGTACAGGGACCCATTGTCTTCTGGTTATAGGTGTTTAATACTCAAGGCTACAAGATGTTTTCATGAATCATTTGGTGGAATATTTCAACAACTGAATGACGGGCAGTCTGCATATCTCCTTCCCTCAGTGTTTGGCCAGAAAACCATCAGATGGTGCACCATCTCAGACCCAGAGCAGAGGAAATGTCAGGCCATGTCGCAGGCTTTCGCCAGCGTCTCCATCCGTCCGTCTCTGAGCTGTGTCGGCGCAGGGACAATCGAGGGCTGCGTTCAGAAACTACAGGTCAGATTTTGATAACAGGAACTTTAATTCAATAAATCTTTAAACCTCATTGAGCAAGTTTAATTAAATGACCTGTGATTATTGTAGTTTCTAAATGTTCACTGTTATATCACACTGTGTCGTTGTGGATTGATGTAGAGCATTATATTAAATATTAATTTAGTTATCTATTCATTTTTATCAGTCAGGACAGCAGGGAACACGTTAAAAGCTAATGAACTGCTTAGAGTGGCAGAACATACAATCAGGCATCAGATAACAGAGGCCACATGGAAAGTTTCAATAAACATCTTAATAGGCGATGCAGTTATCAGGACCCTGAGCTCTTTATGACACCCACAGACCGGAGGATTTCTGATCTGTGTTCTGTTACCAGAAGCTGAACAAGGAAGGAAACACAAGCATAAACACATGCATTACCAATTTCATTCTGTAGGTATAAAGAAAATAGATTAATTTTAAGAGGAAGGACATGGTTGTGATGTCCCAGAGCTCAATGTTTTAAATCATCACAAGGCCACAGAAGCTCCTCATGGTTCTTCATCATATACTACAGATTTATTAGTTTATCTATTTGAGTCTATTAACACTGTGATTCCAGTTATTCCCCAATCATTCATCTTTTTCTTTGACGTGTCTGCAGAGAAAAGAAGCTGATGCCTTGTCCATGTTTGCCAAGGACATCTACACCCTGGGGAAGACTGCCTCCTTCAAGGTGGCTGCCAGTGAAACAAAGGCTGACCGTAAGATTTAACAATAACTAAAAAGAAATTGCATCACTGAAAATTCATTTTGGGCTAGTGGCAGTGGGGATTATAGGTACTGGTTCCAATATTATCCGAGGATCAGCAACAGTGAAGGAGTAAGAGTTGTATCATGAGCAGCACAGGTTCCCAAAACTCTAAGTGACTTTTGTTGTATTTTTATTGGTGTGATCTAATACAGCATTTCAACAAATTCACTCTAAGGACAGAATTAATTTCTGATGGTCACAGAGTTGCCACTGCCACTGCAGCAAAGATTACTGTGATACTAATAGAGCATTGTCTCCTAATTTATTGATGAGGATGTAGTTTATAATATTCAGTGCATCAGGAAAAGACTAAACAATCTGACGATAATAAAACATATTAATGATGAAAATTATGACTTACTCTTAAAGAACTCTTAATTCAATCTTCTGGCTTTGACTAGTGTCCTAAATCTGACATCATATCTGACATGAATGTTCTCTTTTCTTTTTTTATCAGAAAAAATAACTTATAATTTATAATTTCTTGTCACAATAACTGACCTACTTATTTAAGTTACATCACGCTGAAAAACATTAACTAAACTCCAGATCACTGTTACATACTCTGGACTTCTTTATACTGATGCTTGATGAAAATATGTGATAATTCTCCACTTGTGATGACACATTAGCTCAGTTTAATCTTGTTGGATAACACAGATGTTCTGTTATCACACCCTGATTATAATCTCTGCACAGCATGTGGGTTATTTCAGAACAGGACTGGTAGTCTGTACTTTGATCTCAATCTCATTTCTGTTCTGTGATAACATGTTGCTGTCCAACTACTTAGTGTCTCAGTGTCACACGTGTGCCAACACCAGTGATTTTTTTGCCTCAGGTACTGGTGCCGTCTACTATGCAGTTGCTGTGGTGAAGAAAGCGAACTTTGCCATCAACATCAACAACCTAGCAGGAAAAAAGACCTGCCACACCGGAAAAGGCCGAACAGCTGGCTGGAACATGCCTCTGGGATACTTCATAGACCAGGGTTACATGTCTGTGATGGGCTGCGGCATCTCACAGGGTAGGACAAATGTACATAGACACAAATACATATATACATATATATACTGAACATATAGAAAGCTGGAGTGAGGCATGTGTATGTGTGCATTTGCGATTAGGTGTGGCAAATTTCTTCAATGCGAGCTGTATCCCCGGAGCAAACACATCTGAGGATCCTCCGTCTCTGTGTCAGCTGTGCATTGGAGACACGAGCGGAAACTTCAAATGTGATTGGAGTAACAAGGAGAGATACTTCAGCTATGAAGGAGCTTTCAGGTAACACACATTCATACCATGTATACTTACACTCTTACACAAAGAAGTTACTGTCCTGTAGAACTGCGTATATACATGTGGAGTCATTTTTGTTCACTCCAACACTTCTAGATTGCTTCCTTTCCTTGTTTGCACCTTTAATTGGGAATTTCTCTGTAGATGTATGGCTGAAGGTGCAGGAGAGGTGGCCTTCATCAAACACACGACTGTCGAGGAGAACACTGATGGTAACGTCTTAGTTATGGCTGGACAATGACTAGTTGGTTATTACAGTAACTATTGACCCATTCAGCCGCTTTGTTGTTAGTGAGCCAGTCTTTTGGCTAACCAGTTATGTTTTTCACCAGGTCGTGGCCCTGTGTGGGCGCAAGGACTGAAGTCATCTGAATATGAGCTGCTGTGTCGTGATGGCACCAGAGCTCCAGTCTCTCAGTGGAAAACATGTCACCTGGTCCGTGTCCCATTCCGTGGCATTGTGGTCGCCAATGACATCACTCCCTCTGTGGTGTTTAACATGCTGACGGAGGGGCTGGTACGTCACAGCTCACACACTCTGTAGTAGTAACACACATGAACCGGTCCTCTGCTCATTCATAAACAGCACCCCAGTGTCCCAGATGGCCAGTTTCATTTCTGCACATTGTGAATGTCAGAGCCTGTCACTTGACTTCTGCTGATAGAAATTTGATAATAGCCAGAATTATCCTCATGCAGTGTTCTTGATAAGTACCAAAATAAAATCTAGATCTTTAAATTTTAATAAATCTCACCACAAATTTAGTTTAGTAGCTGTACAAGAGCTTTCGTTCATGTTATTTATTTTGATGTGATCTCTGCTAGAAACCACCCAAACTATGCAAAGCCTTAAAGGAGCTATTTGTAAGTTTTGCTATTGCTACATAGCCAACATTAGCATTAGCAGCTGTCAGCTGTTTACTTACCAGTCTAGAAGAAAAGTTGTGGGTTCAGCATCAAGCTTAATTCCTTTACTCACCAAGAGTTGTCTCCAGCACTGGAAAGCAACACCAATGTTAACTCTTGTCTCTAATAAGTTTTTTCTTCTACTGAAGTTAGAACGCTAACCAGCTAGCTCCGGCCCGTCTCGTCACTTTCCAAGAGTTACAATAACTTTTCTCTGAGCATTTGAGGCACCTCTTGCCCACATTCACTTCAAAGTTCACATTTCAAAATTCCCAGCCATTGGGCTGCTGATGAGGATCATGTGATATGATTCGAAGATCCAGAACAGTTACTAATTTAACCTTGGCATGAGATTGTTTGTTAATTTTGAATCTAAGTTTTAAAATACAGTTGTAATGTATATAAGAGAGTGCTCCAAACATTGCATGTTCAAGCATTACAAGAATGACTTTCCATCAGCTCTTTATTTCTATGTAGGCTATGGTCACTCTAAAAGATGTATTTAACCAAATTAACCTCTACATGTGTAAATTCCTGTCTGCAGGAAAAGTCGGGCTTCCAGATGTTTTCATCTGCTGCGTATGGAGGAGGAACTGTGCTGTTCTCCGAGTCATCCATCATGTTTCAGGGGGTGGAATCAGAGGACCACAAGAAGTGGATGGGCAGCAATTATTATAATGTTCTGCGTGCCATGGACTGTAAACCAGAAAGTAAGACTATCTATCTATCTATCTATCTATCTATCTATCTATCTATCTATCTATCTATCTATCTATCTATTGGCAGGTGAAATGCATGTACTCTGTAAAAGGATGGATGGATTTATTTGTTTCTAGTTAACCGGGCAATGAACCTACTGTACCTATCCACGTCTTTCTTTCCGTCTTTACCACTCACCCATCTACCTGTGAATACCCCAGGTGCCCTGCGGTGGTGTGTGTTGTCCAGCGGTGAGCAACAGAAGTGTGCTGATATGGCTGTGGCCTTTCAAAGTAAACATCTGACTCCGGACATCAAATGTGTCCATGGGGACTCTGTGACTGACTGCATGAATAAAATCAAGGTGACCGATGTTTCTCAGTGATATTCATTTATTTCTAATTAAAATGTTAAACACTTGAAATTCTAGGGTCTGATGGAGTTTTTGAGTAATTTTATATCAGCTGATATTTGTTCTTTGCATTTGGAGTGTCTCAGATTATCACTTTCAGATGTAAAGACTAACATGCTGATGTTTAGAAATTATTTTTACCAGGTTCATCATCTTGATTTAGCTTGTTAGCATGCTAATTCACACTAAAAGCAAAGTACGACTGAGGCTGATGGGAATGTCAATAGTTTTAATTAAAGTATGTCGTTTAGCTACCAAAATATCCTGAGGGGACCATGAATGTCTGCACCAAATTTAATGGTAATCTAAGAGTTGTTGAGCCGTTTCAACAACAAAATTACAAATATCAACCTGCTGATGGCACGAGAGGAAAATCAAGGCATCCCCAAATTCAGTCGGTTTTATCCTCTGGGGATCATGAATGTCTGAAATACATTTCAGGGCAATCCATTAAATAGTTGTTAAGATATTTCAGTCTGAACCTATGTGATGGACCAACCATCAGACCGTTATTGCCATCCATATAGCCATGCTTCTAGCACGACTGAAGAAAACACTGGTTAATAAAAACCAAGCAAAACAAAGCAGAAACAAAAACTGATGGCTTTTTTTTCGAGCAGTTCTGAGATTTCAATCTGTCTTCTTCTGTTTCTTGTTGGTGTAGAACAACGAGGCTGATGCCATCACTCTGGATGGGGGTTACATCTACACAGCAGGCAAAGACTATGGCTTGGTTCCTGCAACTGGCGAGAGCTACACAGGTAAAAACACAAAACAAAAAAGCACAAAAAAGTCACACGTTCTGGATTCAGACAGCACATACATTCGTTTTTTTTGTTTCTTTTCTCTGCAGATGACCGTGATGGCTCCATGTACTATGCAGTTGTGGTGGTAAAAAAGAATAGCTATGACATCCGTAACCTTGACGACCTGCGTGGCCGTCGCTCCTGTCACACAGGATACGGTCGCACCGCTGGATGGAACGTTCCTGTAGCGGCGCTGATGGAGAGAGGCTTGATCACCCCTAAGCAGTGTCAGATACCTCAAGGTTAGTGGGATGTTGGTGTGTGAGTGTCAGTGAGAGAGGCAGAGGTGTGAGCTGGACAAGTCAGCTTAACTCACTCCTCCTACCCATTCTGGGCATCAGAATGTTTCGTTTTCTAGATTTTACTACGGATGTTTCTTTATTGGTTAGTCTGCTGATTACTTTTTTCCATTACTGATTAAGTTAGGTCAAAAGGCATGTTTTGACTGATTTAGTATTAGAAAACTACTGTATTACAGTGACAAAGACAAAGACAAAAGAACATTTTTAGATTTGAGAAGCCTGACACAGAGAAAGATCATTGATTATTACTGTAAAATTGTTGCTAATTTATTTTCTGTTGATCGGCTATTGGTTTAATTGACTAATTTGTTTCAATACTAGTTTATACATCCCCACTCTCAATTCCCTGTTAAGTCAGCAAGTGCCATCATGTATGGTGGCTGACCAGGGTAAACGCGCTGCAACGGCCCAAAACACTTCCAAAAGGAGAAACAAGAGCTGTAAATTCATAAATGATGCAGATTCAAAAACACATACAAAAATACAAAATAAATACAACAACGGGAACTAGCTGCAAATGCAAATGAAAAAAACATGCTGCAGGAAGTCAAAACAAAGACATTAACTGCAAACACGCTGCAAATACAGAAACGCTGCAACAAAAAAAACACACAAACCCCCAAAACAAATGCAACAGAAGGAAGCGCTGCATATTCAGACAACATGACGGAAGGGCTCCAGGGCTCTAGAGGGAAGGCCAGGTGGAACACCTTGACCATAAGTTTGAGCCTCGACTCCAGAGGCCAGACCAGAAGTGCCAATGGTATAAAATGGTCGTGGTCGTGATTGCTTCCTTATGTCAAACAATACAACACTAGATACAGAATGAATTTGTGCCTGATTTTCTGCTTGTTTCTAGCTGCTATCCTAATATCTGCTCAATCCAGTACAAGGACAAGTACACTTTTTGAGATGTGACTGAGCTCCTCCACAGCCACAGCTGTTGTCACAGGCTGAGTGTTTCTTGTACAGTAGATAGAGCAGGTTAGAAAACATAATCGGTTTCAATGCCTGAATATTCCCTCCAGTGTTTGACTTTCTGTTTCTTGTCTTTCCCATGATGCTTAGCGGTGGGCGGGTTCTTCAAGCAGAGCTGTGTACCAGGTGCCAACCAGCCTGGTTTTCCCAACAACCTGTGTGACTTGTGTGTGGGAGACAACACAGGGAAGAGCAAATGTGAAAAGGGAAAAGACCTGTATGATGGATACAACGGTGCCTTCAGGTACTAAAACATTGGAACATCCTAAACCACTGCCCCTCATCAGGATTACATGTTTCACTCCAGTAGCTACATTTCCATTTCCAGCTTTTCTTTTAATTATATCCTGTATATTACTTAACATAGAAACATGTGCCTCTCCTGCATAATGTAACAATCTTATTTATTCTATCACCATGCTGATCCAAGCCTAGAAAAGCTCCAACTGTCTGTCACGTACCTTTTTCTGTGGGAAAAAATGAATGTGCCTGAAATAGCTCATCCTACTTTGAAGCTCTTCTGCCTCCAATAGAAAAGCGACTGGAATTTAATGAAACACTTCATGTGTCTATCTGTCCATTTAGGTGTCTGGCGAAGGGAGATGGCGACGTGGCTTTCATCAAGCATTCTACTGTCTTCCAAAACACTGACGGTAAGTAAAGTAGCTCCAAGATTTTCAAAGTTTTCTTCTTTCTGGGGTCTCAGATTTTTAACCATCTCACTTTGTGTGTCGATTCAGGTAACTCTGGAGAATCGTGGACTGTAGGTCTACAATCTACAGATTTCCAGCTGCTCTGTTCTCAGGGCGCGAAAGCCGAGGTCACGCAGTACAAACACTGTAACCTGGCTAGAGTCCCTTCTCATGCTGTAATGGTACGACCAGACACCAACATCCACGCTGTCTATGGACTCCTGGACCGCGCTCAGGTAAGACTGTTTATACTATACGTTCCGTTTGTGAGTGAGTCAAGCCAACAAAGTGCTGAGACCTGAAACTGGTTTAAGATAGGTAATCCTTGAGAGTAAAGAACTTTTTTGTAAGATTTATGTCATAATCATAATTGTAATTCTTCTTGCTGGTGCAGTCAAGGATGCTCCGACATCTGAGAATCAATAATTGGCCATCAGAAAACAGAAAGCAGTATACATTAACAAATAAAAAAAACACACTACCATGGGATTTTTGAAGATAACATTACTTTGACCCATAAATGAATACAGAAATCAGGAGTCTTGTCGTGTCTCATTTTAGTTTCACAGTGAGATGAATGGAAATCAAGTGGTAACTGGCATCTCTCTTTATCTCTTCCTCACTGTTTCCATGTAGACATATTTCGGCAGTGACACAGGTACTGGTTTCAAGATGTTTGACTCGAACGGCTATCAGGGAACAGACCTCATCTTCAAAGACTCCACTGTCCGCCTCGTGGGTGTCGGTGACAGAAAGACCTTTCAGGAGTGGCTGGGACAGGGCTACATGGACTCACTGGTAGAAATGGAATGTAATTCATCAGCTGCAGGTAAAAACACATAATTCCTTATAGTCCAATGCCAATTCAAGTGACTCCTGTTTTTAATAGCCTATGTGAAATATGTCTTTTATTCTGTGTGGGTATGAAATAAAGCTGATCGCAAAAGCCCCAAATTGTTGTTCCCTTGACAAAAGCAGTATGAACTCTCACTGCTTAAACATCTTGTAATTAAAAATATACATCAACTTTACAGAGAGGAATGCAATTTTTATGATTTATTTAAAGGAGCTACTTGTAAGTTTTGCTATTGCTACATAGCTAACGTTAGCATTACCAGCTGTTTACTTACCAGTCTAGAAGAAACTTTGCAAGTTCCGCATCAAACTTCATTCCTTTACTCACCAAGAGCTATCTCCAGCAGTGGAAAGCAACACCAATGTTAACTCTTATCTCTATCATGCGTTTTCTTCTACTGAAGTTAGCATGCTAACCAGCCAGCCCCCGTCCAACTTGTTACTTTCCGATACCGACTCACTGTAGCCTCCAGTTTGCCCTGAAGACGTAGCACTACACAGAGGGCGTATTTTAACATCTTGTATTATAAAGACAACAATTGCTGAAGCTTTTGTCAGGGGACAATCACCTCCACCTGCTTCTGGCAAGAAACCACATTCAGCGGCAGAGAAAACTTACAAATAGCCCCTTTAAGGGAATAGTTGGACATCTTGGGGAATACCTTTATTCAGCATGATACAACTCTCATGTCTGTACATTAAATATAAAACTACAGCCAGTAGACAGCTTATGCTGTGTTCATGTCATGTCGGATTTACCATAATTACTGGTTTCCCCACTTGTAAATGGCATTCACATCAACATCCAAGTTATAATTATGCCTGGGAAAGTTTCATTTTTCTGAAAGTTACGATACATATGATACATTAGTTTTGAAGTGCTGGCAAAACCAGGCAAACATAGATGTCTCATTTCAGCCAAAGTCTGTTGTAAAGGTTTTTTCTTTTAAGAAATGTCACTAACGTTTGTGCCTCTGTTTTATTTTGTTAGTGTTTTTTCTCCTTGTAGCATCAAAATCCAACTGGGCAGTCTAAGATATTATAGATGACATATTAAAAAAATTGATCAGTGTAGCTACTCCTCTGGCTTATCAGTTTGATTTTGTGTGTTGCCATGAGATGAATCTTTCATCTATTTGCCGCAATCATTCAGCTGTATATGAGACATTAAGTTGTATGGATGGATAGGAAATTGATGGAGAGATTGATGAAGGAAGAAACGAATACTGATCCATAAATAAAGACTCTATAATCCACAGATTAGGGAAGCTGCTGCCAGTTTTCATTGCATAAAATGGCCACTTTGCCTCTAAGAGCCAGATTCAGTCAAAGTTGTTTTCTTTTGTACAATCTCTAATATTTACCAATTTCTCTCCCTGTTGTAGTGATGTCCTCTGCATGGCTGCTGCTGGTGGCCCTGTTCAGCTTCATGCTGACCAACCTCTGGATGTAAAGGCACAATATGACCCAGGCATCCTGCGTCTTCTCCTACTCCCTTCCTCACCTTTTTTTCTAATCCTTTCCCCTTGCTTTTCTGGAGATCCACTCCTTCTATCCATGAATGTTTTTTTTTGTTTTATTGTAAAATTGCGTAGCTTCTACCTGATTGTATGATGTTTTGATGTATGTGAGGGTGGCATGTTGGAACTACCTTTGGATTTGAATTGCGCTACTGTTGTAGAAAATGAAGGACTTCTTTTTAGTGGCAGAGAAGAGTTAGATAGATGAGAGAAGGTGTTACTACCACTGTGTTTACTGAAGGTGAGCTGCCATATCAGTGCGTATGCTGCCACCTGTTACATTGCTTTAGTGGTTAGTGCCTCCTCCGAAGCTTGTTTTACAAAGAACAGCCAATATGATTTTTAATGTCACATGAGCTACAGAAAATGCTTTAACTTCTGGTTTAACTCTCTGAAGCCTAGTTACTTAAACTGCAATGATCACTTAAACTGCATATCTAAAAGTGCAGTTTTCAGGTCAGTGAGCTTTGTCCAAGTTTTGATATTTCTGCCTCCACCTCAATACAAAAGGAAGTGAAACAAATCATTTGTGGAGCTCACAGCATTGAGAAAAAATTACATTACTTCTCCCCATTAGTTTGGATTATCCACACAACACCCTCTCAGTAGTTTCTATAGGGAATTAGTAAGTAGTAGTAGTAGTAGAAAGTAGTTCTAGTCAAAATAGTTCAGTGTCTGGGAATTATCCAGAAAATTCTGTTGAATTGCTCTTGAATTTGTAATTTTAACTTCTCAGTGATGTGAGCACCATCTACAGTACATCCATTGTATTGGAGTAGGTACAAACCTGGACAAATAACAACAACATTTACAAACTTACTGGAGGTAAATGTGTTGTTATGTGGGTGGACTGGCCCTTTAACCTAAGGAGCAGTAACTTCAGTAAAATGGATAAAATGTATCCAGACAAAAATATATCATTACATCTTTAAAGCTTTTTCTTCTGGTACCTTTAAGACTCTAACCCGCTGTAACTGATCCAAGTTCAGTTTCCCCATTTGCAAAGGCTTCATGTGTATTTAGAAGTCAGATTGTTGTTCTGCTCTGCTGCTCTTTGCTCTGTGAGTACTACTAACAGACATGGCCTTGTCTGAGTTCAGGCTGTGTATCTTACTATAAGCTAATGCCATATCAGTGAATATGCACTAGTGTTGCCTCCACAGAGAGCTGTGTTGGGGATGGTGTGATGATGAGTGATTGAGTTTTCATCCATAGGCTGTTGGCTTCATGTATTCTCCTCAAATGCTTTGAAATTAAAGAGATAAATGATTTAATTCATACAGTGTACAGTGTAACTCAGCATTCATTTGAGCCCGCCTGCAGCTCAACATCTAAATCTTTTGCTGCATTATTTTTTGGCTTTTCACTTATTTCCGTAACTTATCTGAAACTGTGTAGACACAAATGGAGTGAGTAACTCTAACACACTGGTTTGGGGAGAACATGAAGAAAACCTCCTGTGGTTTGTGATGGAGAGTGAATGAGTTTTTGTTTGTCTGGATGGTATAAGTCAACAAAGAGAATGTGTCAGGTGAAGAAAAACAACAGGGTTTTAATACTGGTTAATTTCCTGGTAAAAAAAAAAAAATACAAAATATAATACAATTAAAAGACAATAACTGCTAATGCTAGACTATTCTGAGCCCTCGTGTCTGCTTACCTGAACGACTCACTCCAGGATTGTCTCTTACTAACTCAAACTAACCAATTTCCTGTCACAACTACTGTACTTCCTGCTGCTTGATGCTGTTTCCAGATTTAAAATTGTTGATTGGATGTGTATTTCCCTATGTTGAGAGATTTATTTTTATATGAAGTTCAGGTGCCATATCAGTGTATATGTACTGGCTCATGCTGTCAGACACTTATGTCTCTTCTTCCTCACGATGAAGTTTTATTTCTCTGTGAAACATGTAACTAATATTTAGTTGCCAGGCCAGTGCGTCTGCACAAGTATTACTACATAAAGCTGTTTTCTCTGCTTTTTCAAATGAAATAAAGATACTTTATATGCTGCAAAATGGCATCTGTTGAGCTTCATTTTTGAGTATTTGTTATGCTTTCAATGCTTTTTTTCCCCTACAGTTTCTCACCTCTGATTAAGAGTCATATGAGGATCTTTGTCATGTAGCAGTTCTATATAGCAGCCCTTTAACCCATCTGCTGTTACTACTATTATGCATCAGAGTAATGAATTTGCATCAGAATAAAGTCCTTGTGTACATGGAGGCAGAGTATTTTTATACAACCAAATGATGAGATAAGCAGTAAAAAATTTTTTTTTCTTTTTTTGTATATTCTAATATAGCGAAAATACACCTGTATCTAATAATTATTTCCATGATAGATTAATCCAACTGTTATTTCCTTAATTAATCTATATAACATCAGAAAAGTGGGAAAACCCCATCAGAATTTTCTAGAGCCAAAGATGACATGTTTTGTCATGAGCATGTTTTGTTTTTCTACGACCAACAGTCTAAAGATATTCAATTTTCTAAGATGCTGAGGCAATGAAAATAAGAAAGCTCACATCTGAAAAGTTGAAACTCAAATGTTTGCTTGAGAAAATGTCTTAAAGAATTAATTATCGTAGTTGCTGAATAATTTTTTGTTGATCAACAATTCATGGCACCTTTAAAGTAACAGCACAATACACAGTAATTGCCAGAAGTGATAATCTTTGTTCATGCTCTGCTCACTCTACTGGTGTAAAGATACGTGCACAGGTGTTTGAAAGTAGCATACAGCTGAATCTGCTTTTGCCACTGCAGTGACCAAATCTCACAGGAGGCAATAAAATGTCCTTTTATCTCTACTTATGTTGTAAATTCATCTCTGCCACTCTCCTGCCAGAGTTGTGAAAGCAAATGAACTATGAGCTAAAACTTGGAGGCAGTGAACTGTGAACTCCAGTCCTTCTGACTCTGCTGTGGATTTCTACATCACACGTGTGTACTTGTGAACTGCACACTGAACTGAGTGGCTTCAAAACTACTTGTGATATCACAAAATACTGCTCTGGAAGACACTTCTTATACTGAAATTTAAGATGAGCATAAAGAAAACTTCTCCACTATCAACAGATTAATGTGAAAACAACTTCTAACGTCAAACTCTGCAGATGCATCATTCTGCACATTAAAGGTTAGATCCCAAAACACATTTTTTGAGTGGGTGGGGATTTTAAAATCTGATCTTTCAGGTTCACTCGATTGCATTTGGAGTATCAGAAAACAGCCCACCTTCATTTAAACCAAAAAAAAATTATTTCTTTTATATGTAATTTTATTATACAGCTATATCAACTTTGAAAATATAGTTTGCATTTTTTCCTCTTACTTTACACACGCTTTGTTTTGTGCCAGGGGCAAATGATATCAACTGACACAGACTAGCAGTCAAAGCACTGTTATAAATTATAATCTTTATTCATACAGTGAGAATTAAATGAATTCATTGTTTACACACATCACATCCATCTACATATACACATTCAGCTGATAAAAGCGTTTCCACTGACAACTTCATGAACAGATCAGAAAAAGGTCTTCGGCAGGATTGGTGTCATAGATGCATGAGTGCCAGGCGGGGGAGGGAAATGAAAAAAATCAAACAATACTTTTGTCAGAACACAGGACATGACTGTGTAGTGTTGTTCATAGCTTCATGTGAAAAGGCTATGAACACAAAATAGCTCCAGAGTACATAACATTTCCCAAGACAGTCCCACAAGCTTTCTGCAAGACTAAATACACACATCATAAATTATCTGGCCAAAGAAGTGTAGACCTCTCCGTATTATTAACAATCACCATTCCCGATTGTCAACTGCTCCGAGTTCACCATATCTGATGGTTGCAGTTGATCACCACATTCCTGAGGCAGGTTCTTTATTTTTCATTTCTCCTTTCATCTCCTGGTTTCTTCAACGGGCAGTCAGGTGAGATGTTGTCAGCCTGTCAGTAACAACACATCCTACAGCCAGTCTGTCCTCTTTATTTCTTGATCTGTCTGGAGCCGTCCTTCCATCCTTCCTTCACTTCATTCACAAATGTCTCTCGGACTCTCTTGAGGCGGCTGCCCATCTCTCCCAGGTCACCGGGGACTCTGCCGGCCTCGTCCCGAACCTGCCGCAGCGTCTGGGACCGCATGACCCGTTCCGAGGCGTCCCGCCCGGCTATCTGAGCTTTAGTGATGGCGTACGCTGTGATCTGGGCCGCCCTACGAATCGGCCGAGACTCTGCCAGTTTCTCGACTACGTGGAGGTTGTTGAGGAGATAAAATAACAAGCGAGAAATCATTTTATCCAGTGTTTAGGTAAGTCAGCTAACTTAACAGTCCCGTCCACCTCTCGTGTATTTCAGCCCTGTAATGACACCAACATTTTCCGTTAGTTAACTGCAGATGTAAGTTTGTCAACGGTAGCTTAAATCACCATATAGGTTGTGGTTACGGTGTAAATTTCAATAACTACATATATAAAAAGTTGACTTACTTCAGCTGAACCAGGTGACCGCTAGCTAGCAATGGATGACATAACAGACTGTGCAGGGAGGATAAAGTTGGCTTCACAATGGGAAGTTAAACTTAGTAAGCAGCGGCCACAAGTGGTAATTATAGCACGCTGGCACATTCAGTTCTGGAAATGTTTGCACATTTTTTTCCCTTCTGTATATACCGGGTGCCTACCTCTAAATGTAAGGGCTATTTTTAGTTTTTCAGTATTGTGTGCTATGCACCTTTCGGGCCACAATAGTAACACCCTAATGCTGCATTCACTTGCTATTCGAATGGTTCCGTTTCCCGAGCTGGGAAGTTGTTCTTCCGACTTAGGTGTGTTCGTGTGCTTTAAATCGGAATATGGAAACAACATGGACGGTACAAAGAAGATGTGCTGTATTTTATTGCTCAAGACAACATATTGATAATTGTTCCCAGTATTTGTCTAACTTATTGGTGCCGTTATTGCTAATAAATAACTTTTCTAGCTACTATAGGTCACTCTGCGTAGACAGCAACTAACGGTAGCAAACTAATATATTGCCGGGTAGCAAAATCTATAATAATACATATTCTGTCTCATCATACATCATCATTTCTTTTCTGTACGAATCCGAAGCCAACTTCAAAACAAACGTTTTTCCGGACGTTTTTTTCTGGTAACACCAACCGGTGAAATACATCCGGTGGTATCGCACGTACATCCGCTTTCAGGAGCAGATTTCACTGCTCATTTCCCTTATTCATCCCTCCAGATTTTCTCGCTGAGCGTTGAGCTCAGTCTCCAAACTAAACTGTAAACTGTTCGCGGGCTGCAGATATGCGGGTGTTTCTGTTGTTCGCGGTGACGGTGCTGTCTCTGAGCCCGGCGGGGGTGAGCGGAGCCGAGAAGAAGAAGCTGCAGATCGGCATCAAGAAGCGAGTGGACAACTGTCCCATCAAATCTCGCAAAGGAGACGTGCTGAACATGCACTATACGGGCAAGCTGGAGGACGGCACTGAGTTTGACAGCAGCATACCCCGCGACAGACCCTTCACCTTCACCCTGGGCACCGGACAGGTGATCAAAGGCTGGGACCAGGGGCTTCTGGGCATGTGCGAAGGCGAGAAGAGGAAGCTGGTCATCCCCGCCGAGCTTGGCTACGGAGACCGGGGAGCACCCCCAAAGATCCCCGGAGGAGCGACTCTCATCTTCGAAGTGGAGCTGCTCAGCATCGAGAGGAGATCCGACCTTTGATTTAGAAGAGATGGCAATTAAGGCAACTTTGAAAACGTACGTTTTACAAGTGGTACACTCTCAGTGCACTGTCTGAGTTTGGGCCTTGTTCTTTGTGTATTTTTCTTTCATGTCACTTTATCCTTCTACTCTACAACATTTCAGAGGGAAAAATTTAACTTTTTACTGTTCTACATTCATCTGACAACTACACTTACTTTACAAATTAAGATTTTTGCATAAAAACACATGAACATCTTATAAAACACGATATAGTTACTTGTAGATATTCTGCTTACATACTTATGTATGTAAGCAGAATATCTACAGAATATCTACAAGTAACTATATCGTAACTGAAAGGATCAGTAGATTAATAGAAATTTTACTGGCAACTACTTTGCTAAAGGTTTAGTTTTTCTGCTTTTCCCTTCTGTTAGTTTTAATATTTTTGAGGCTTGGTCTATTGGCAGAACAGAATAAGCAATGTGAAGTTGTCAATTTGGACTCAATTTTGGTAAATGTGACAGCATTTATTAATTTTCTGAATTTTTACAAAACAACCTGTTGGGTCCGAAGGGCAAAATGAGTTCTGGGACTTTATTAACCCCCTCCAAATTCCTCCCTTTCTGTGTGCTTTTTATACATTATTACTGAAATATAACATGGTCACAGGTTTCCTATGTAGTGATTTGATTAACAGTATTTTGGTTTTGGTCTCAGTTTCAGAATCATTACACCCCTAGCAGGGAGTAATGGAACAAGGAAGAATAGCCACAGTGAACTATTACTCATACAGATACAAAGTAGTTGGCAGTGTCTGGCCTCTCATGAATCTGTTGCCACACACACCAGCCATAGATGAAGAGCTGCAAACAACAGGATATGAATAAAGTACTATTTTTATAATAGTGCCAAAACTTGGGTATCATATCGATGTCAACTGAAAAACTGAAATGATATCAACCCTTATTAGAAGTAGCATTAACTGTTCAAATTGATATTTGAAAAAGAACAAACTAACAAAAACAAGCACCCTCTCCCAAAAGATTTTTAGATTGAGATTCTTTGTTTGCGCTGTTCTTTATGACATAAAGTCAAAATGTTTAGTGTACTGTCATTTTCTTTCAGGTTCCAGAAGCTGCTGCAGCATCAAGTGGAGATCATCTGACCTCTGATAAAGACTACATGGAAAATCTGAGAGTAGGGTTGGCACCCTCCAGCAGAGCCACTGTCCTCCTTTCACTGGCTTTGCTTATTATGCCCTGATTTATTGGACTGACGTTATTATATGACACAAGAACTTACTATACTGTATGTCCTTGTAAACCTTAATGGAATTGACAGACAGCAGCTAATCCTAGTATTTAGCCAGGGGCTGATGATAATGTCACACCCTGATGTTTCATCTCACTTTTGTTTTTTCTGATTTATAAGTGGGTTCATTCATATCTGTACATTTTTTACAAAATAATTTAGGTTGTTGATTTAGTTGGAAGTCAGTCATGGGACAGATTAGGATACATGTTTTTGTTCACAGTATTTGAATTCTGATAATAAAATGTTGACCTTACGGGAACCTTTCCAGTCTGTAGTAGTTTTCTTAGACAAGAAAATACAAGTTTTTATTGTTTTCTTTGGCTTTATGTCTGTCATCTGTGTCTGATTCATGCACTGGAGTATTCTGGCAATTACACTCTTGATCATCTTAATCATTAAGGTCTCTCAAATGGGAAGTACTGTGTGAAATACAAATGCATTAGAGGCAGTTCAAACAAAAAGCAAAAAGAAAAAAAAAAGTAAATTGGTAATAAAATATTTAAAAAAAAATACAGTTTAAATATATTAGTAACAAGAAATCTTAAAATAAAAATATATATATTTGTAAAATGTCAGTACAATAAAAAAGACTTACTGGTTAAAGTAGGTCAAACAAGGGGACCAGTCCATCAGTGACCAATGACATACAACTGACTGCAGCCAATAGTGTGGCACCACATCTCACAGTTCAACCTCCAGCATCAGTAGTCATGTGACTGTGGGCAGTCTAACCATAGACTACATGGGTGGCTAAAGAATTCGGCATTAATAGAAATGCCACATTTAAAATAACCAATACTAAGTATTTGATTACATTAGATTATTAGACTGAGGTGTGTTTTATGTGTAGTAAGCTTTATTTCTGGGTTCTACATTTTTTTTTTTTGGTTTGTTATTTTTGTTGTTTGAGGTTGAGTATATACCTTTGCATTTTGTTTTCATCAGAATGGAGTCGAGTTTAAAAATACATGACGTATTTTAAACCAATTTATTTTTATAATCAGCGTACTGTACGTCAAATGTCATTACATTAAGAGCATAATCTGGTATCAACAGGGGGCGAAACTGGGCTTGTGTAGAGGTTAATATCTTTGGTTAATATGAAATGTTTCCACCCGGAGTCTTTCACAGGACGGACACACGAACCGGAAGTTGCTACCGCAATTTTTAGTTGAATAGCTGCAGACCGCCAACTTGCGACTTCTTCACCATGTCTGTTAAATTAAACGCTTTGAATAGTGATTCTTACATTGATATTAGCCAATACAGAGACCAGCATTTTAAGGTAAGTGAGGAAATATGAACATCAATACCCGAATGTTTTAGTTTTTTTTCAGTTAGCTAACTGTTAGCAACCGTTAGCAAACAACAGATTCTGCACAGACATTGTGACTTCATGTCTGTAAAAGGCATTTGTAACACTGTGTTATGGTCCTAGGTCGGGCCTATAAGGTATATAACTCACCTGACGTGACTGTAAGTGCTAACGTGTAATTTACAGTACCGGTGTTTATTGTCTTTTGAGCCTCACGTGTTTCGACTCGCAATTTGGTACAGTAGCATGCGTCCAGTTCGCATTTACACGGTTCAGCTCTCTAGAGCTCCCCACCATCGATGGGTGTTTATCTTAAATCAGGGATAACTCAGTGTATAAAGTATGTTAATTATTTATTTGGATATCCCCGTAGTTTCCTTTGCAAATTAAATACACGTGGTCAATTAGGACTGCAGCTGAAGATGATTATTAGATCTACAGTTGACTTTCTCGATTAATTGATCAGTTGTTTGGTTTATAAAATGTAAGAAAGTTTCACAAAGAATGCTCATCAGAGTTTCCAGAACCCGAAGGTGAACTCTTCATTTGAGCAATATCACATCCGAGGTCGTGATGTTGTACTGAATATCAGCACAGCTGTGATTCTGTCATAGCGGCCTGGTAGCGAAGACAATCACATCACGACCTCGAGTGCTATATTGCCTTTATACAACAGTTCTATGATCGCCATATTAGTTAAATAAGCAACAACAGATTATGATTTGTTTGTTTATTTCATAATTTATTTGGCAACGCCACCACAAAGAGTTCCGCAGCTGGACTGGTACTGGACAGTTGCTAAGCAACAATTTCCTGACCTGCACAGTGCACACTAGCTTGCTTCTTTGTCTACACGTTACCTCAGGAGTGTGCTGAAGTATCCAGGCTTCTTCCCTTCGTGCTCTTCTGACGACCACACATCATTTAATTCAAATGTTATTTCTGGAAATATATTCATCTTTGCAAAGTTTGTTGCAATCTAAGATGGATAACGACCGTTGATAGTTAAAAGACCCAGTGCTGTTGTGCTCTTTATCAGCACTCATGGAATGCTTCTCGTCCAATCAAATTACCTACCTAACCTTAGCTCTGGCCAATGTCCTCAGCCTCTGGGGAATGGTGCTTATTCATACTCTCAATGATGCTTGTGTTTGCAGGGTAACCGCTATGAACAGGAGAAGTTGCTAAAGCAGAGCCACACTCTGTATGTGGGGAACCTCTCCTTCTACACCACAGAAGAGCAGGTAGGATACACTGCCATTATTACCGACTACATCATCAGTTAAAGCCCTGCAGCAGCTTCTCTGGAAATTGGTTTAATTATCGTCATATTCTTTCATGACAAGAAATCTGTCTCTTGGTTACTTAATGAGCTGGTGTTTGCTACTTTGTCATCTTTTTATGGCCCCATCTTTTTATTACTCTAGCAGTTAGTAAGTTATTATGCTCATCTGAGCGAGGTATACTTGTATATTCTATATTAAAACGAGACGCAGAGCTTCTAGTGGATTACATTGAAATCATGATATATTTCAAACCAATTTTAAAAATTTTATTAGTGTTAAAAGCATGTATAAAACTTTTGCTTAACATCATACTTATTTTCTCTTACACAGTTCTCTACTTTTGTCATTTTTTTTGGTAACTGATGATCAGGTGCATGAGCTGTTTTCCAAAAGTGGAGACGTCAAGCGCATCATCATCGGCCTAGATAAAGTCAAGAAGACAGCCTGCGGATTCTGCTTTGTAGAGTATCCTTTGAAATATGAGACCCAAATTAAACATAGTCATTGTTTTAAAAATATTTGCATTCACCTACACAGCAAACACACCTGAACACCAACACTCTGCCTGTCTGGTTACTAACCCAAGTACCATGCTTTGTTATGAGCTCAATTTCACCACTATAGCATGAAGTGTATGAGTTTAGGACAGACCTTAATTCCGGATGTACCAGATACTACATGCGTGCAGGCGCAGAACATGCCATGCGCTTCATTAATGGCACACGGCTGGACGATCGTATCATCAGGACAGACTGGGACGCCGGCTTCAAGGAGGGACGACAGTACGGCCGCGGCAAATCTGGAGGACAGGTGAGGATTCTGACACTTGTTTGTTATGGGTTCTTATATGAACATGTAATTAGCCCACTGTGAATGCTGACAGGTTTTATATGTACATGGAAAGCACCAATTCTATAAATGTTTGCAACCATGCCTTCCCATAAAACCGATTATTGTTACAGACACCCTCCTATGCTCACCTCCACTCACACAATCAAACCTGCACAATTTCCAGCTGAGATAACACCATGAATATCAAATTATAAGAATTTATTGTAACAAACTAACAAAATAAAACAAACAAAAAAACAATACGTAACAAGAAACCGCTGTATAGGAATTTACAACTAGGCTTGAGTTTATTTTTTAACTGTAAAATTATATAGCCCTTTAAAAATGAAATTAAAAATTAATGTTAATGTTAAGAAATTACTATCAGTCGATATATCATTATTTGATTATTGAGTATCACCAGTAGCAGCTTCAAAAATCCAGTATTAGACAGGCTTCTGTAGTTTAATCAGTTTCAGAAACATATTTATGGATATATTGTTTTTTGTTATTTTGCTGGATATCACCTCGTATCTTAATATCCCTCGGGCTAAATAAATTTCCCTCTCTGTCTGAGATACAGTTCAGCGGGAAACACTAAATGCTTATTTTGGCAGAAAAATCGAATCTAATTCTGCATATCGACGACAGCTTCAATCCAAAAAGGCCTGTGTGCGCTTTTAAAAATCCATATCCGTTAAACTCCAGATTATATTAAAAGTATCCCAGAGAGGTAACGGTGTACAAAATAAAATAAAAAAATACACATTTTTGCAGTTTCACAGCATGGGTCCAGAATGGTCTTAGATAAGTAAGTGACCGTGTCTCCCAGCTGTTGCTGTGGTTTAGGGGGAAGGTGCAGCCTATCACATGATTTGATTCTAAATCACTGCTCACCTTAAACATCCTTCTGGGTGGCCGTCCTGGTGTTCACGGTCTCGTCCCTGCCTGTTTTGTCTTGTTCTTCATATTGAAAAAGTTTAGGATTTTCTGCAGCACAGCGTTTTGGAAACCGATATAAAAAGCATACTGTGACATTTGAAAAATGACATATACTGAAGTGGCATTCAAAAAAATCGATACACTATATCATGACATTTTAATACACCAGTATGATATTTAGAAAGTGATATAACTTCCAAAATAAATTATGCATGATTAAGCATGGCCTTTGAAGAGACAGCATTACTGTAGCATGGCATTTGAAAAATGGAAGTGTATATTATGCTGTTAACAAATACAACATACATAATCATGTCCAATTTTGTTGTAGAGGTACTCAATGGGCTTTCTCTGAGAGTATTATTGGACTAAGAACCGGCTTATTTTGGGGGAAAAAAAGACAAGCTTCTTAAAAAAATACCTTCCAGTATGTAACTTTAAGATACCTCAGCTAAAATAAAGATGTGATAATGATATCAGCTATACTCTACTATACTGACTATACTATAAGTAACAATATAATATAAGTTCAAAGGTCCACTCAGCACCAGTAAGACAACATATACAGTCACAACTGCTCGTTGATTATTTTTTCAATTAAATTTAGTAATATTGTACTTAAAAATGTATTTTATATAAACAGCTTTTTTGAAAATATGATTAATCAGTCATTTTAAAAATTTGATTAGAAGGATTCAATTTAAACAAAAATAAAAATGTGTGTGTGTGTGTATATATATATATATGTATATATATAAAACATATTTTATACAAAAGATGTTATTCTGTGTGCTTCACATAAAAAGTACACAAAATACAGATTCAAGAAATATGAGAACTTAGAACATGGGCAAAAGGACTTATTTATTTATTTGAAACTTTATTTTTTATAGATATTTTCAGGCGAAATGAATAAAGTTGACATCGGTAACATTACACTTGTATAGAAAAGGGGTCTTTCAGTGACATATGTAATGGGTTATATCCTCCAGGCACAAATATGAAATCAATTATGATCTTTTTCCAGTATTATACATATTGATCATATAAGAGTTGTAAGGTCAAGGGTCAGTTTTTCCATATGATTCATTTTGTTGACAATTGCAGTCCAGTTACCTTTTTGTTAAAGGTGTCACTGCAGCCTTTTTCTGTCAGCATTTTTTTTTAACTACATGGTCTCCAGCATTCATTGTGTCCCTGATAACCTCTGTGAATAAATGTCAATTTTGTAGTCACAACATCCAGAAAAAAAAGATATAAAAACATATAGATTCAAATTAACAGTAAATAAATGAGAATTAAATTAATAATGTGGATTGGTTAGAATATAGTAAAAGCTTCTCGGTTAAAGCAAGTTTGAAAAGATGAGTTTTACAGGTAAGACCCATCAAATGTGGACATTTCCATTACTTAAGTCGTTTGGTAGTCTAAGAACATTTCTGTTTTTCCTTTCTCATTGTGCATTTGTTTTTTTTGTTTTTTTTTCTTTGTGTGTATTTACCTGTGCCCTCTGGCTGTGTATCTGTTTTTTCGTCTAGGTGAGAGATGAGTACAGGCAGGACTACGACCCAGCCAGAGGCGGCTATGGTAAACTGGCTCAGCAGCATCCACCCGCAGAGACACGTAATACATTTTAGACTGAACCCCACCACGGCCACCTGCCTGGACTACACAGAGACTCACCCTCAGTCCTGGACTGGATTATTCCTCTAATAATACTACAACATGCCACCACACATTGTTTGTCCCAGTGTTACCATGAAATCCTCTACAGCACGCCTGCAGGATCCACTAAGCTCCAGAAATTAGCAGCTGTTATTTATTTCTTTTGGACACTTGTTTTCTCTTCTGACTGCATCTGAATTCCATACCTGCTATCAGTCTACAAAGTTGGACAGGCCAAGTTCGTTTGTGATATTCAGTGATATTTTCCTAATCCTGCATACAGAAATAAAATATATTTCCCCACAGGCTGGAAAGTGACGATATGCAACGATGTATTAAATGTATCAAATGTCAAAATGACTACCTGATCTTGTAAAGTCTCAATGTCTAGTTCAAGTAGTGTCTGCTGATGTACTGATTTTCATGAATGAAAAACTATGTATACTTTTTTAAATAAAGATTTTTTTTTTTTTGACATTTATTGAGTGATGCTAAATTTTTGTCCTGATCAGTGTCTAAGGTCCGTTAATCCATGTGTCTGTGTGTCATTCTGAATGCCATTCAACTCATATTTTTTAAAGAGAGCTTAAAATTACATATACATAAATACATCTATTCTATATAAATTGTGTGTATTTAGTAAATGAAGTATTAATATAGTGGTTTAAGCCTGCATCAACAGAGTTTTTTGGCCACTTGGAGGCAGTGGAAACACTACTGACGACCCATGTTAGGTTGATTGTTGCATATTCACATATCCAGAAGAGATAAATGTGAGTATTCATTGTGGGGTTGTTTGCCTCCTTTTAGCTCTGTATTGCACTTATTGATTAATCAAGAGATTACACAGTAGCTACCCAAGCAATTCTCATCCAGCCCTGTATTAAGTTATTAAGTTCAGGGATTCACGGGTGCATGTAGACAAAGTTCACAGACCAGTCCAACAAAGTTAACATCATGGACATTCCTTGAGGACACTGTGGCTCTCCAGGTCCATCAAACAAAGATCTTAAGTTCAAGGGCTTGTCCGGGATTTGAACCCGGGACCTCTCGCACCCGAAGCGAGAATCATACCCCTAGACCAACAAGCCCTTTATATTAGGTGCTCTCTCTGTAATTGCTCATTTTCTCTGTGGAGCAGCTGTTAGGGTCAATAGTGCACATTTGAAAGCTTGCTTAACAGTTTTGCCATGAATGAAAATTACACCGTTAAACCTCGTAAAACCGGTATTGACCTCATGCCATGAACATTTTGCTGTTATTAAACATCTGTTGTATATAGTACAATGGTTTTTCTGTGCATATTCTAATTAATTCAGCTACTGTGTAGTCTGCATGCAGCCAACACTCACAAGTCTGGTGCTTTTATTACCAGTAAAACACAAAAGTAACACATGATTAAAATCAGCACATGCTACTGCTGTAGAGTTTAGCTGGTACAACTCCCTATAGACTTAAACAGTTTGAGTAGATTGAATTTTTGAGAAATGTACTTAATCACTTGCTGAGAGTCAGAGCAGATGATTAATATCACTCTCATGCCTGTACAGTCAGCAGCAACCAGTTTTCTTAGCTTAGCACAAAGCCTGGGAACAAGGGAACAGCTAGCCTCTGTCCAAATCTTTTAAAATATGCCTATGAGCACTTCTAAAGCGCACTAATTAACACTTGGTATCTTGCTTGTTTAATCCATTGTTTAGCTAGCTTTAGATGTGCTTTTGGGTGTTTTTTTTTTTGTACCCTTTGTCACAGCCAGGCTAGCTGTTTCCCCTTATGCAAAGTAAATGAATGCTGGCTGTAGCATCATAGTTAGCATACAGACATTAGAGAGGTATCAGTCCTCTTGTCTCTCTAACCCTTTGCAAGAATTTCAAGCAGGCGGGCCTTGCCATCAGCAGATTATGATTATTGGATATGAAGGATTTGGATTCATATATAGATTAAATACTTACTTACACAGTGCTCTAAATGTTGAATTACACAAAACCCTTCTTAGGAAAATAAGAAATACAAAATGTAAGTACTTTATTCCCTCTTTGATATGCCTCCCCTTTGTGACAAAACCCAGACCACTTATTAATTTGTTTATTCATGAAAATTAGTAAAAATGTGTTATCACATACAGTAGATTCAGAGGAGCATTTAGATCCCTTCACTTTTTTCACACTTTATTTTGTTGTAGATTTAATTTTAAAAGGAAGGCCATTTTTGCCTAACAATCTACACTTAATAACTCTCAATAACAAAGTAAAAATGTGTTTCTAGTTTTGTATATGTATTAAAAAGTAAAACAGATTGAACCCTCTCATTTCCAGGTATTCAGACTCTTTGTCGTTGCACTCCAGGTTGTCGCCAGGTGTGTCCTGTTTGCTTTAATTATCCCTGAGACGCGACTGTGTGTTTGGAGTCCACCTGTGTCAAATTGGACTGATTGAACATAGTTTACAAAGACACCCGACTCTGTTTATAAGGTCTCACAACTCACACTGCACTAAGGACAGAAACCAAGTCATGAAGTCCAAGGAACACTCTGTAGAGCTCTGCAATAAAATTGTGGCGAGGCATAGATCAGAGCTAGGGTATAACCGTGTGTCCTTTATATGGCCGATAGTCCAGTAGCAAATTGATATGGGTGTTGTTTTGTATTGTGTAATCTCCAAGGCAGAGCTGTCACTTTTGTCTGTATATATGGCTTCCTTTTTGTCCTCATGGATGTTTGTCTGACAAAGTCCTTGTAGAACAAAATATTGCATTTGTAAAAACTGGGAGCTTGCAAAGTTCAGTTTGCGGACAAAATAAAGCACTATGGTTATACTGGTGATCATCTTGCAGAGCAGTAGGCCAGGGCTCATCTCCTCAGCTCCTAGACAATCCTCATTCCACCTGTGAAAAAGAACACGGTATCTTGGCTGTGTATAAGCAGTCATCTGGTCTCTTATCTCAAAGTGAGCCGTAGTAGTGAAGTGAGGAGCTGAGCAGAATAATAAACAATGGAAATTGGCTTAGCTTCAGACATGTTTTTGCATTATATCCCTACCACTTACTCCCGGCAACAGCTACTACGCTTTATTCTTAATCAAATCCCCTCAAAGCAGATTTTGAAAATGAACACAAGATGGCAGAAGAGGAGGTGGAGTGCCTTGGAATAATTGAAGACAGACATCAGATGTGGTAGTGAACCAACAGTCATACATTTCCCATATAGACTGAGAGTTCTCACTGTGCATCTGCTTCCATTTTGAGCCTGTTACGACCTTTATCAGCAGCAGAAGAATTACCACAACAATAAGACAGATGTTAAAAAAAAAAAAGAAGATGATTTGAACTGAGACCTTTGACACCTGAAAGGACAGTCGTTCCCCTTGACCAGCAATCCCTGTCTGCTGAAATTTCTCATGTCCTCAAGATCAGTGAGTCCCATCCAGGGGTACTTGTGCAACTGCCACGGCATGAAATGATTTGAGAAATGAAAATAGAAATTATAATTTGATCAAATAACGTGGAGAAAAATAAACATCAATATAGGATTACAAAATGGCATGATGCTGATCTTAAATTATCTGATCTCATTTATCGTCACAATCAGCTACTAGTTTACTACACAATGCATACTGAGGCTAAATGGTTTAGATTGAGCCATTCATGCACAGTCGGAATTCTTAACTACATTTACCAGATAAAAGTTGAAATAATTTGGTCAAAGTAATGGATAAACAACTTAATTAATTTGCTAAAAGTAATTGCTAAAGGGTTTAACACACATAGCAGCTGCAATGCCTCACAAAACTTAACACAGAAACAGTTAAAAGTGATTGATAAACAGTTGAGCCAGTTAACTGAAAGTAATGGACTGTTCTTATATAGAGCTTATCTAGTCTTATTGACCACTTTATACTACTTGCCACATTCACCTGTCACACACTTATACACTGATAGAACAACCATCAGAGGTAATTCAGTATCTTGCCCAAGGGCACTTGGACACACGGACTGGAGTGACTAGAGATCTAACCACCGACTTTCTGGTTAATTGATAACCCACTCTACCTCCTGAGCCACAGCAGCCCCATGTAATTGGACATCAAATAAAAAGGAATGGATGATAGCTGAAACCATTTGCTAAAATTACTGGATAAAACAGTTGAAATTAACTAAATGTAATGGATAAAAATAAGCTAAAAATAAAAGGTCAAAAGGTCTAGCTTTAAGGACAGTAATGCAAACTGACCTAAAAATCGACAGTTAGTTGTATAAAAAAATGTTGTAAAATTATCCACTTTTATGAAGTATTAATTAACATCCTCTTTCACAATCAATTCAAATGAACAAATTTGACAGGCGAGGTCAATAAAGGAGTATACCTGAGCTCAAATGACTCAAATCATCTGATTCAAATCTCTCTCCAGTAGGAGATGTCGCACAGACTGAAACGGACACTGCCACCGCTACTGTTTCATACCCTTCTATCACACTGCAGGAGGGTCTTTGAGCAGAAGGAGCTGTGGCTGCTGTAAGGATTGTGAAAGGATTTCATTGTGTGCTCAGTAACATAAAGAACGTTTTCATGATCCATAAGAGTTCTATGCATCCAAATGATGTGTATTTGCCATTTTATGTGAGCCTGGGGATCTATCCATTCACATGCTCCTGCAGCAAAACATGCAAAGCTCACTGATGCCCCAAATGTGCCCCCTGTGATATGGTTCTTGGAGATTTACAACATTAGCTGTTATCATAAGTCATCTTCAAAAAGTCAAGTTCAAATGGGGTCAAGTGAGAATTAGACAGCACCAAGGCCAGAGCCAGAATTAATGAGACATTATGCTAATGAGAGGGCTGTTTGGAAATATGGAAAGAAAAACCTCAAAATCCCCTGCTTTGTCTCACTGAGAAACGCATTGCTAAGGCTGCCTGTCATTGGCTGGTTACAGATGATGCAGTTAGATAATGATCCACCATTACAATGAAGAACAACGGCTCTCAATGCCAGCCTTTAGCATGGGAGATAACTCCCCAACTTGGTCATTAATTCATGATAAAGGGTGCGTCATGGATAAGCAGACTAACACACCAGCATGTGCTCACTCATGTCAAGTCGTTCAATCTCTTCTCACTCCTAGGGCTAGTGTTTTTTTTTCTTATACAATGATATTTTAGAGAATAGTGCGCTATAAAGGGGATGTAGTACTGGACTGCCGCCTGTGAGCCAGGCCTTATCACCCAACATTAATGCCCAAGCTCAATGGGATCAAATCTTTGCAGCCAGGTTCCAAAATCTCATGGAATTGAATGCATTTTATCCACAAGAAGTGTACTTTACATCAATGTTTTGGGGACTGTGCAGTGGTTTATCAGGAGAATGGGGGCTGACATTTGCATTGGTCCTCTTTTATATTCATTCATTCACCTAATTAAGCTTATTTAATTCAAAATAAAAGTTTTAAAATGCATTTCTCAGTGCACAAAATTGGAGAACACATTACGCATGAGTTAAAAAATCATCATTGTGCACAATATGAATTTAGTCATAATTTACATTATGAACTCTCACCAGGTACCAGGAAAGCAGACAATGTTGTAAGATGACTGTGTGAGATGCTTTCTGACCAGGTCAGCTAATGAATTAATTCCACAATTAGAAAAGAATATTGAATGCATAATTTAGGCTATGGGGGAACATACATTTGAAAGCTTTTAGCCAGAGTATGTAAAACAGGGGAGGAATACTTTGTTACATCATCACTTACTGTGGAGCTGTGAAAACCCATTTCCATCAAGAAAAAAGAATGAACAATTAGGAAATATACTCAGGAAATCCAATTTATTCAAATAAAATGTATGAGCTATTATATATAACTCCAAATGATGAAATAATCACCTTATAATTTTGAATTACTATTATCATTTCATTTAAACAGTCTAAATCTGATCTGAATGGCTCCCAGACTTCCCATGAGTATTTTTATTTTATTATTGACATTTTTTTTAATTTTCCTGGCAGAAATGAGCTTCCATATTGACCGAATATATCGGAGGTCGTGAGATAAAAACATAGCACAGGAGAAACACATGTTTAATGTATTAAACAATAAAAAAGAAAAAACATTAATGTATCTAAAACAACATTAGACCCATACATTTCATCTCAGGGTCACTGATAGACAAATACTTCCATCACCATTCTGCAGTGTCAGGAGAAACATTAACCTCCTCCACATTGTATTTGCTCCAGGAGAATATCAGCTGCGGGCGTTTCAAACAGTCCAGTGAGTAAACATGCACATTTCCTGTTACTGAGGGGGATCTCATTACAGCAAAGTAATTCACTCCTCTATGGCTAGTCTGGAAACACATCTACACAGAAGAGCTGCAGGATGCGCATAAAGAAACTAAATTAGCAAATGGTAGTTTGACATTTTGGGGCTGTGAGGTAAGAATTTGTGGAAAATGAGCTGCTTTCTGGTGGCGTGCTTTACATCCAGCCAAAATGTGAGCATTAGTGTCAGTCTAGACTGAGATGGAGTAGTGTCGTGTGATAAGGCTGAAGAGAAATCGCTGAAAAGGATCTGACAGGTAGAAGCTCCGTGTCAAGGCTTAAAAATCCCTTTGTCCTTCCGCACAGATCCTGTTGTGCAATGTTTCATCATTGTGCGGTTTCATTAACTCTGTCATCTGATCCACCATGAAGGGGTGATGCAGGGAACATAAAAAACACAAATGTCACATCAGAGAAAATACTGGGTAAGACTTCAGGAAGTCGATAACTAGGAAATCAAGGGAACAGAAAAAAAGGCCTTGTGATCGATTTAATATGTTCCCTGCTTGGGAATGGGGGAAATGATTTGGCTGTTAAGGAAGTTTAAAACACGGGACCTCCTGAATGGACAAATGTCCTCTTGCAGTTTACTTCAGCTATGTATTGTCTCTCTGTCTCAGTACATTTGTGTGGTAGATCAGCTCTCTGTCAGATGAAAGATGTATCATCTGTAACAAGCAAGTGCTGTGCGGAGAAAATGGCAGGGATGGGAGAGAAGAGAGAGGGCAACAAGGAAAAGAAATTAAATTTCTGAGGACGAACCCTCATTTTACCAGGGGAAAGTAGCCTGGGGCAGTATTTACATCAAGCAAACAGTTATGTTTTTACCAAGGGCTAAAGGGAAATAACATTATTAGAAATGACTAATTACCAAAACTACATAGAATTTATTTCATTTAATAAGTCTACGTCTTCAATCTGCTGCTGTTTCTGTCCGTCAAGCTTCCTGTTCTTGCATGGCACATACACAGATCTACCATCAAAATTCACAGTAACTTGTTTTTTTTAAAAAAAGAAAAAAGGTCATGTAAAATGGTCATGAATTTCCCTCAGGGGATAAATATCTATCTATCTATCTATCTATCTATCTATCTATCTATCTATCTATCTATCTATCTATCATAAAGTTTGTGACAACAAATTTGGCTGAGGTTTCTGGAGTGTAAACTTCTCCATACACCATAAAGAGCAGGACAGAGCAGCTTAAATTACAGTTTTAAGATTCTGGCTTAATTCACACAGTGTCTGCCCAGCTGTATACAAGAAGATAAGTTTACCAGTAATTGGAAGTACTCTTAAGTCCGTGAGAACAGTACAATGTCTTTTGTGACTCCAAAGAAGCTTTCTCCAGTCTGAGAAATGAATGAATGATTTGACAAAATATCTTGGCTAAAAGTCTACTTATCAGCTTTTTTCCAGAGCTTTCAGTTGCATCTTCGACTACAAGTTTGTAACTAGAAACTGGGGGAATGCTGTGTGAGTCTCTGAGTCATTTACAAGTCAAAGAGGGTCTAGTTTTATTATGGAAATTGTTTGATGCTTTGATTTTGGTGCTTTACCTTAACTAGAGATGAAAAGCTTAGATATCTCTGCCTTTGCTTCATCAATTTGGGCTGATTTTCTTTCAGTCTTTCTCTATGAATTTTGGCCAGTCAATAACCTTTTGGTTAAGGTCAGGGAAGCATCACAGTCATAGTTTATTAGTGCTCTACATGAGAACAAACAAGGAATCTGCACATTGCTGAAGACCCAAAGGAGGCAGAGGAAACTTTGTTCGAGACATTTATTAGACTGTTGCTCTGCTCAGCAGAGTGTGATAAGAGGAACAACCACAATGTAGTCCTTAATTGGAAGCAACACACCCAGTGATGATGAAGGACTGACCACAAGCTCGACAGTTCTCCTTGTAAAATGGCAACAGACACTTCGAGTACGACCTCCTCCGGTGTGGAAGGCCGATGTTGACATAATTACTTTTCCTTCATTGAGACTAAGTGTGGTCAGTGAGCGTAAATCCCTAATGCAGAATAGTCTTATGTGAACATAATTCATAATAAAAAGCGGTGTCTGTTCAGGCAGGAGCTCTAACTCTCTTCTGTTCTCTTCTATGTCTTGCTCCGGCTCAGGGGCCCTGTCTGTCATAGCTACTGGACTGGTGGTGCTTGCAGGTCGTTACGGCTCAGAGGTCTCTCAGTGGGTAGCGTTGGCCGTAATATCATGCTCCACAACACCCTCAATACACCGCAGCTGTCTGGAGAGCCTCGCCACCTTCCTGCTCGCTGCTCATACAGTACTGCAGTACATGTGTTCCTCTTGCCCACTGCTTAAAGATCAATGTCAGCTGATCGAAACACTTACTGGAGTGAAATTTGAACTGTTTCATACCTCTGAAGCCTTTCAGGTCCAGGTTTTGCAGTGACAGACTTAGTGTCAGGCTCAAGGCTAAAGATTTCTATCCTAGCGTTATTCCTCTTTCACTGAAGTGTCTTTATATGTGCTGCTCTGAGAGTAATCTACTGGCAGAAACAACCATCTCGCTTCAGCTTCTCTTGCTTGAACTGCAAAGAATCCGGTCCCTTCAGCAATAATGGTAAGGCTAATTGAACACAGTTATAATTACAGGAGATTTTTTCAGACTGTTTCAATTTAGCACAGTCCATTTCCTGCCTCGGATCGATTCGCTTTCTTGCTCCCAACGGTACTGATGACTGTCTTTGAAAACCAAAAAGCATACAGTAGCTCGCAGATTCAAAAAGCAGGTAAACACTGCCTCATGACCCCTCTCTTTCTCTCCCTCTCCTCTCAGTAAACACCAGCAAACACTGTTGTTTACACAGAGAGATCACTGCAATAGAGCGATCTTTTCTTTTGGCAGAAATGGGATTTTACAGTAAATCTCAATTGGAATCCTTAGGGGAGGGATGGGAGGATGGTGCAGTATGTCAAAGTAACTTCAATTTCGCTTCAGCTCCTTTCTCCTTATAACTGAGGTCAGTTCACCTGCATTGCACAATTTCCTCACGTACTCCTAGTATCTAGCCATTCAGATACTGCACTTTTGGTTTTATTTATTTAAGTTTAGACGTATACATAGACTCACAGAGTAACAACGGTGAATGGAATTTCCCTTCTCTTTCCAAAATCTCAACATCTCTTTGTGTTGTCCCTTGTTACTTTGGATAATCCATGAAACCGCATTAATCAGATTTGTTTGGGGAGAAAAAGTAGAGTGAATTAAAACTATTCACAGATACAGGATACAACAAAACAAACTGAAACAATAATTCAGGTCAGGAGGAGTTTGACTCCATCCCAACATGCTCACACCCACCACCAGAGCGATCATTTTGTAGACCATCAGACTAGTTGTAAATTTGGACACCCCATCTGGGAGGAAAGTTATCCAGATTCCAATATACAAAAATTTGGGGCTGACCAACAAAATAACCATTTTGTTGAACCATTTTATCAATTGCATGTTATTTAATGAGGAAGTGGAGGCTATATGTGTACTACACAGTATATAGTCATAGCAGAAACCCAGTGTAGGCTATCATTATATCATGCCAATAAGTAAACAGAACATTAAGGCAAGTAGTTTTCCGGTCTCTCTCTCTGAGCGTGGGTAAACAAAAAGAACATAACTGCTTACTGGTTACAAATATTCTCTCTTCTTCTCTTCATTTTTAAGATATTGATGTGAAATCAAACTTTCTATTAATGATGGCCATTATCAAAGACAAACTCAATGTTTAAAGATAGAGCTGGCAGTAACACTGACGGTGTAGAAAGCTGTCACGCAACAAGTAAGAAACCAGATAGTGAGACTTACAGTACAAGAGCAGGTTAGGAGGTATAGGAAGAGCCGTACGATCAATAACAGAGGGCACAGTGGCTTTTTCAGAAAATGATGCCATGCGCAATTCACTATTTGTGCAACCTTGCATTAAAAAACAGACGGGTAAGTGCTTCTGTCTTGGATTATCTGTGGAACTTGGGCTTTAAGAGACTGATCAGACATTACATGACATCAGCCTCTGTGGACGAAGAAGAAAGAAAGAAAGCCATTGCTCACAAAATGGTACAAAACTACAAGATTAAATTTTGACAAAGAATGTGACAAGAGGCGTGATGAATGTTGGCAGCCCATTCCTCGGTCAGATGAAACCAAAATAGATTTGTTTGGATCAGATGGGGCACAGCATGTTTGGTGCGGACCTGGCTAGGACACAGGGACTGCATAGTGCTGACCGTGAAACATGGAGGTGGGTGTGTGCTGGTATGAGGCTGCGCGAGTGCAAAAAGTGTAGGAGAGGTAAACATTTACAGATTACACTATGAATGCATGTTTGTATATCCAAATACTGAATGAGAATATGACTCCTAGTCTCAAGAGAAGCTTGTCAGAGGAGGAATTTTCCAACATGACAATAATGATCCAAGCATACTGAAAAATAAAATCACACAAGAGTTTGAAGAGAAGAAGAAACTATGACTTGGCAAAGTCTGTCTCCTGACCTGAATCCAGTAGAACACATTTGGAGGATTTTAAAGCAGAAGGTAGAGCAACAAAACCCCTCCAGCAAAGAACAGCTTAAAAGAATCACCTGTGAAGAATGGCAGAACATCTCTCCACAGATTTGCGCGAGGCTAATATTATCCATGCCCAGGAGGATCGAATCTGTCACGAAAAATGAAGGTGGACATACAAAATATATAGAAAATAAAAGAATAGAATCTCACTAATAAAGAGCGTTCTGACCTTTGCTGTAACAGGTTCATAAATATGGCCTTTCATGATCGTTGTAATTAGTGAAAACATTTCTGTTTTTCAAATAAATTGCCCTCAACCTTCGTGGGCTTTAGCTTAAACAAATAAAATTGTATTAAATGGACAGGATTCATAACATTTTAGTGATATTTTTTTGGAATCACTTTATTACAGATCACATGAGACCTTTGGTTTTTCAGGTTTCAATTTCAGCTAAAGGGTCACTGAGATATGAGAACCTCAGGTCAAGTGTACGTGGGTCGTACAAACCTTGGATGAAGGTTGAACTTGAGAAAGGTGATGGAGAAATTTGTCCCCATCTTCTGCATGTGGTTGAATTGATGTGGATGCAATAAAATAACCAGTGAGATGAAATCATATTAAAGTAGTAGGACACATATTACAGAAATAACATTCTCTATGTAAATGCTACCCTATAAAATAATTTATCCAGATGTTCAGAAACTGTTTCACATCTGCTTTTAATTTAGGCATCAGGTATTTTCACTGTTGGGAAGCTTTTGTACAACACAGGAGGTGACAAATTGAAAATAATCTTTCCACTCAGAGAAAACTGAACTCACTCCCAACAACAGAACCTCTTCATCCTCATCCCATCATCTCTATCCTGAAACACGTTATTTATTTGTTCCTCAATTGTCTGCTCATCCATGGGAATGATTAGAAAAGACAGTAGCTGTTGGTGGGATGTTGCCCAGCAGTAGCCACCTCTCTGCAGGCTGGGGGTCCTCCTTCTAGACCCCTCAGGTTAGCTGGTGATGTCCGGGCCAGGCTGCAGCTGACAAATGAGCAGAATCCTGCAGAGCCAATGTCAGCTGTGGGTTCATGTCAAACCCTGTCAGCCTCCATCTGCTTGGGATGTGAGAGATATATTTATCCTCCCTAGAATCGTCTGTCTGAGCATCTGTCTTTCTGTCAGCTTGTGTGGGTGTGTTTGTGTGTCCACCTGTATCTCTGACTGTCTTTTCTCTGCCTGTTTACAGTATAATGTGCCACCTGAAGCCTATTCTTACATTAGAGCAATCTTCATATTAAAAGTTGTACTTATAGAAATATTTCGGCATAGTTCTTGTCTGTACACTAAATATGAAGCTATTGCAAGTAGCTGTTTAGCATAGCGTAGATTTCCATAAAGACTACAAATTGGGTAAACAACTACCTGACACAAAATCATTTCACTAGTTAACATGAGTTGTACTTGCAATCACTCCACTCAACTTCAACTTCTAAGTTAGTTGAAGAGTGTTCCCTTTCTATTGCACATAATATTCTGTTTGGAGATGTGTTTTTTTAAGCTAACCAGACAGATTTCCCAATCACGTCAGAATCAGTGTGTAGCGTGCATCAAAGTGTTGAAAATGAACATGATCCTGGTCAGAACAGCGGGCAGACTGCAATGTATTTGCATTTGTTAGCAGTGCTAGCGATCTATACAATCAATCCACGCCTCGACTTACTATGTAAGAGGTGAAAGAGTCACACTTGCAGCCATGCTGATTTGGCAAAGATGGCAGCAGGTCAGTGCAGGTCAAGGGCAATTCAGTCACTTGATTCAGCAAGTATTGCTGATTGGCACAACTACAGTGTTTTCAAACAGGAAACCTGTCGATAAATTTAGTCTTCTATTTTTTCTTGTCATGTTCTTATTTATCTTTTCTATATTCCTATTCATTACAGTATAGCACTTCTAATGACAATTTGAGTTTTATCTCATCAGCCATAGGACCACAACTCACTACCCAACAAGAGGATGAAGACTGACTCTCTCCTTCTCCTACTCCCAGGCCTGGACCAAAACACCGCACCAGACGCTTGCTCACCCAGTTACAGCAGATGTTTGCTTCAGTTCTGGCAGCTCCAGCTTACAGTTCCTTTGTTTTGATGCTAAGGTAATAGAAAATATAGGCATACAGACCAAGGTAAAAAAAAAATCCCAGACCCAGATGTCTCACAACCCAGTCCACCACCATCCTCACACATGCTGCCAACTAGATATCCAACTGTCACTCCTACACACATGAGACTTGGTGGTTGTAGATTGTATGGTTGTGGTCCAGCTGCCTGAAGAGGTAGGGCTTCATCAGATCTGTTCTCAGAGGGTATGAGAGGAACATCTAGGAAATCAAGCTCCAATGCTTTCTTGAGACCAGAATGGGCAAATAGCCCAGCATCTGAGACCCTGCCCTGAGTACCTACACTAACATAAATTAACTTGTAATTTGCATCTACGGCTGACATCATAAAAACCAAAACTTTTTTATAATTGCGCTAGTGCTGCCACTTGTGGGCCTGTGGGGCTGGATGTAGACAAGCTTCGCATCGAGGGCACCGTGGCACATGGGAATTGCCATTTCTCTGTGAAGTCCTTGGTAATTGCTTGCCATTCCTCCTCGGATGTTGGTGTCTGCAAATATGAGAGCAGAATGATAGATGCACAATATATATATATATATATATACAGTATATAAACAAGTATATTGACAAATTATTTACAATTGTCAGGTTGAGAGATTTCTCCTCACTTGATTCTGAATTCTGAATCTCAACCTCTCCTGTGGTGCATTCACTCACACACACGCGCGCGCGCGCACACACACGCACACACACACACGCACACGCACGCGCACGCGCATGCATGCACGCACATGCATGCACGCACAGACACACACACACACACACACACACACACACACACGCACACACACACAAACACACATACTTCTAACCCCCCTGCTGCCGGTCAATCAATGGTTGAAACACGCTGTATAACATGCCCGCCACATCTATGCATTCAGGTTTCTTTTTGTGTTCTCTCCTATTTCTGTTTGTCAGTATTAACTGATGTTTGTCTACATTTTTGAATTTGCTGCATGTCATAATGTCTATGGTTGTGATGCTAATGGCTGGTTACTACACTCATCTTTCAAGCCATGATACAGGGTCTTTCATGTCTTTCACTATATCAGATACAGTAATGGCCTCAGTCGTGGCCTGGGAACTGAGTGAAGTATCACCTTCAAGTGAGGAAAAAAATGTTAACATTACTGCAAAATGAAAACACAAGAGAGAAACCTGAACATTTCTTTTCTATACAAACCTGTTGCCAAGAATGTGAGGGTCAAGGAGAGCCTCTCTGGCAGTAATTGCCCGCCTCATCTCGGTGCCCTGTCTGGCGATCAGTGGTCCCGCTCTACTCTCCAGGGTTTCAAATTTGTCTGAGGTCATCCACAGCAGCTCCTTGAAGTCTGACCTGTGCTCCAACTGAAAAGCAACAAAACAAAAATAAAGAAAACTAATTACATTTTTAATAAGCTTAACCCTTAATAAATTAGCCACAGTAGCCTGTCTTCTCCTAAACCACAAAAATCAGCAAAAAAGTCCAAACTACACAATACCCTGTTTTCCTAGCACCACACTTGGTGTCCTCAATGCATCCCATCATTCATTCAGAGAACTCGTTACACTATTAACTTTACTCGCTGGTCACTATCTACATATAAACTGTGTGCGCATGTTTGAGATTAGAGAGAGGAACATCTGTGGAGTTTCTCCTCATGAGTGTGATGCAACCCAATTTCAGTTAGGATTTAAAGACAAACTGTAGGCTGAATATACCTTTAGGTTTAGGGATGAAACCAAGTTACGATAAGTACGCGTACATTTCCACAGCAGTTACATTTGAACTGTTCTTGTTACATTATTGTTGCATTTGTCAGCTCTTGTTGGAGCATTATCTGTAGCCTATTTTCATCTTTGATTCATTAATTTAGTTTTTCTGTGATCAGTCCACCGCTTATCAAGCAAGCTATTACACAAGCTGCCTGAGGCTAATGTGCTGTTGATTAACTGTCAGGTCAGTTGTTTATTGGTATGTCATACTGTGATTCATATTGCATGTTGTACATGTACTTTTATATTTTCATAACATTTTTCCATATTGTAAGTGGTTAGTTGAAATTTTTTCTATTTTCTTTTTATGTTTCCTGACTTGCAGAACTTGCTTTGTCCTAATTTTTCTATTTACTGTGTTTCTTGCACCAAAACAGTCCTCGTATGTGAAAACCTAGTTGGCAATAAATCTGATACTGATCCTAATCTGTTATGTATCTTTTTACTTTCACTCCTGTGGACTCTAAGTGTATGGTTGCGATTATATTAATAGTATGTAATTATGTTTTCCCTCTTTATAGTCATAATCATTACATTTGTTGGCCAATATACTTCCCAGAGTTTCAATTGCCTCCAATCAACATTTCAAAAGGTCAACTGCTGTCTTCAACCTTTACTGGAAGAGTGTTTATATCTCTGCATAGCCCTGCGCCTACAGCGGGGGCAGAATCACTGATTGGAAACACCATGATAACAGTTAATTACTGTATGTGTACTGTATCACTGTAATGTGTGACATGTAGAATTGGCTCTGTCTCTTCATGTTCACTTCTTCTCAAATAGAGCTGCCACTTTGTTTTAATCTTTTAAATGACTTGCTGAAATGAAATGCTTTTTTTTTTTTTTTTTTTTTGGGAGTTTCCCGTTGGATTTTTAATGCAAAAACAGAAAAAGTTACATTTTCAACCAGAAGAAGAAAACAAGAAACTCACCAGTTACAGAGGATATCTTCTTACTGTGGTTTTTCTATGCCTAGAAAAAGCTTGCATACAATTATTGCAGGAGTAAGGCAAGGCACTCAAATATGTAAATAATACCAGCTAAATGGAAGAAAAAACGCTGTCTGTCCCTAAAGAGCTGAATCACACATATCAGCGCCATTAACTGTCTCTAAAAGATTCAGATTTAACTGTCCAGCTGATACACAACACCATTCACTTCACATCAAAGTCAAAGAGCTGTAGTAACTGCTTGTTGTCTGGCATGTTTGACAAGCAGACGTTTTTTTTTTTTGGGTGAGGGTTGTTATCAGATGATGAGTGTTTGTGATGATATTAGTCAGAGATGATGATGTCCAGCATGCAGAGTCGTGCCGGCAGGCTGCGGATCACAACAATGTGTCTGTCAGTCAGCCACAGGAGGCTTGTTGCCTGATCCAAAACAGTGAGCTTTTTCTATAAAATAATTAATCCTGAACAAATCATAAATAAGTCAGTAATGAATACAGCTGAGGAGAAGCCAGTGTTTTCGTGGAAGATGAAAAATGGAATTTAGAAAGGTGTTGTTTGTAAACCGACCCAAGGATGAGCCAAAGGAAGCATGAATGCTGATATCACTTTTATAGACTGCTGCTTTCTCTTCCCTTGTTTGACCTTGCTGTATAAATCTAGTCTCATAAGTAACACCTTGAGGCTGTGTTTGTTTTCATTACAAGGGTGACTGGGCAGAGACATGAAGCAGCTTTCAGCCTACTGACAAAAACTTCACAGGCCAGAATACTTTACAAATGCCCTGTGCCAACATACATTTGGATTACTGGCCACATCCATAATACAATAATCATAATAAGTGATTGCCCATAGGTGTGAAACTGAGCCTGAGTATTGGATTGGGCACGTGGATGTCTTCTCCCTCCACCCAGTGCCTGCTGGGATAGGCCTCCAGCTCCATGTGACCCTGAACAGGAGAAAGTAGGTTTAGAAAATGAATGAAAAATACAACTAAGGCATGCTGAGTCTCTTCCAGGAGCTGACGGCAATTGAGACACTGAATATTTTTTTCCTGCTAAATGACCTGCCAAAAGCCCAGAGAATCCAGCAGCAGATGCTGTGAATAAAAAGTTAAAGGGAGTAGTGCATTGATCACTTGGCTGATTCTGTTTGGTTTGCAAAATATATAAGAGCATGCGGGAGAAAAACTTTGAGACAGTAGATTGTGGAGTGGATCAGGAATAGATGCAAAGCAAAATGATTAATTTCATTTAGCGGCAAATTAAAGCATCATATTGGGAGCAGTGGCTAGACAAGACACATTGTCCAGTAAATGTCATATAACTCCCTTATCAACTGAAACTGCCAAGTGATTTTCTGGAGCAGAATATGAGCACATTGGAAAAAATGAAAAATGTTGATTATTTGATATTATCTTCATATTAAGATAACTTTATTTCTTAGGTGGAGCTCTTTCAGTTGTTACATATACTTATACCTGGGAGCAGTCCAGCACAACCACACACTCTTACTGTTTGCCCCTGAGCAAGTCCAATTATGATGATAGGCACGGTCACCATTATAAGCTTCAATATGAAATTTCATCATCTCATATCAGCTGAACTGGACCATAAAGGACACTGGGGTGAAATAACTTCCATTTTCCATCAATATTCAGGCAGTCAATCAACTGACACATAAGTGGTGAAAATCCCTGAGTTAAATGTACTGTGTTCAAATGTTCAGCCATGAATATTCCATTCTCACTAATTCCATATCAGAATATGTTGCAAAATTCACCGAGTGTAAAACCTGTGTGAAATGTAAATGAGCCAGCTAAAACTATACACACACTCAAAATGGAGATAAGAGCAATAATTGGAAGTTGTTGCAAACAGTGTGCCTCAGCAGAATGTACCTGGTGTATCGGGATTCTCAGACCCAAACCTGCATGAATGTGCCAACCTCCACCCACCCATCTTTTACTCTTTATAGCGTTCATGATGTGCAGCATAACAGTTCTCAGACATTTGTTTCTGATGTAGACCTACCTCCACAGCCCTTTCAAGTTAACTAGGCACCCCTTCATGGATTTCAATTGACTTTAAATTGGATGATATATAACATTATTGACAGTTTAAAAGTGGGTACTGTTACAGTATATTTATTCATGATTGAACTGTCAGTATTTAGGTTGGTTTGGTCAACTAGCCTACTTTTGCTAGCTATTTCAACCATTTATCCCTAACTTGATCTATTTCAGACATTTATTTTACCATTTAAACCATTTCTAAAGCTACTTTCATTTCTGGCATTCATCCATTACTTTTAACTAACCATTTCAACCATTTACTCATTACTGTAACTATGTTTCCATGTGCTATTATTTATCCACTTCTTTCAACTATTTCAGTGTCCATTGCTTTTGTCCATTCTAAACCATTACTCTTACCTATTTTAACCTTTTATCTACCACTTTTTCTGCATAATATCCATTACATTTATTTCAACCTCTAACCTTTTCACCACTTCTCCATTACTTTTAAGTATTTCAGCATTTATCCATAGCTAACATTTTGTATACTGTAATTTCTATTTTTTCAAATTAGCTGAGCAATCTTTCCAAGTATCCGATGACATGTTTGGGAGTCAGTCACGTACAGATATATGATGCTGAAATGCACTCCAAAGCCATTAAAAAGCTACCTCTTGTTGCCTGCCCTCACAAAAAGAGCATCTCTCTCTCCGTCTCATTTTTAAAAAGGACACTAACAGGCTAGTTGGAGAAGTAGAAAAAGACACACTGATAGGAAAAATCCACAGAAATAATGTGAAATAGCACAAATGAAGATGAAAATGGACTCACTGGTCTGAAATCTAATTCTAGCCTTGACTGGATTAATGATTGACAAGCAAAGGAGAGAAAGAAGTAATGTGTTGATGGAGTGTGTGTTTGTGTGCGACTGTGACTTCACAAAGCAGCGTATATAAGTATGAGTGCCTGCATCGGTTTAGCCTACATATTAATGGGCAAAAACATTTCAATATCAAAGTGAAGCGGATGTCTGGATAAATGAAGCAATTATTTTCACAGACTCCGCTAACACTCATTTGCACTATATGCTAAGCAGGGTTATCAGCAGGTAAGAAAGGAATGATGAATACCAACAGTAGATGCTATCTGACACAGCAACTTAATTCTGCCCCCTAAATAGATTTGGAGAGGAAGACTATATTTAAACTTTGTCAAGACCCCCAAGATATTCAGTGTATTCATATGGTGACTAAATAAGTTTCTACACAAGGTTACACACAATAAATAGTTAGGAATAAATAGTCACAAAATAAAGCTGCACGGTATTTTTGTCAAATGGGTCAAATGTTATGTATAATGTGAAATGGTTCACTTGGAGTGTTGATCCCAAAAATGATTGTAAACCACCTCTGCAACTCCCATTAGCTTGATGGGGCTTCGGCATCTTTCAGTACACTTTTTTGGTTTTATGGCCCACAATTTTATTGTTCCGGTTCCCTCTCACTGCCAACATCAGGTGCAACAGATCAGGTGCATCTATTTTTCTGCCAGTGAGGCCCTAAAAACCTAGTGGTGGCCACCTGCCCAGCACCAAATGATAGATGGTGATTATCTGATGAACATGGTGGAGAATTTAGTAGCTAGCCTAAGGAGGAGCATTTTCCTCAAGAGTCGGTGGAGACCCAAAAAGTGCAAAAAATAAGGTTGCACTTGGATGGTCAAAAACATGTTTGTTTATAAACCTGTTTGCCACACAATTTTATATGTCTTCATATGTCCACTCATTGCACTGCTTACAAGTGACAAAAAAAATGTATTTTATGTTTAAGTTATAGAATAATGTTATCTTGAGGTAAAGATACCCACCATCTTTTGCTTATTATGAATCTTTTTTCTTCAAACATTCTTTCGCTCAAGAAACGTTTGTATATGTGTCTTGTGGATTTACAATTCCAGCTTTGCCATTTTTTGTTTTCTTTGACTTTTGACATCATTTTCATCTACCTCATGTTTTATGAATTTATTTTTTGTTTGCTTGCTCTTATGTTGGTTTTCCTATTGTGCACCTCGTAACTTTGTAAATATGAAGTTCTGAATGATGCTTGTTCCCCAATCCCTTCCAGTTGCATGGCTGCTTCTCTGTGGCCTGCCTGTTTTTGACTTCATTGCAGAAGCAGTGAGAGATTTTACAGTAACAGTCAATCAATAGTCAGCGTCTTGATTCAGCTTCCTTCATTAAATGAGATAAATGGCTTTACACAGTATATGTGCAACAGACAATATCTCCCTGTTAAACACAGCACTCAATATAACAATTAATGGTGAGGAAAAGTTGTCTTTTTCAGTCCGCAGCAGTGGTAGCTTACATAATATTAGCTGCTGCCTCTCTTCCGTCTTGCATTTTTTACTGTTGCTTATTACTAAGCCAGGGCGCCTTCACTTTTTTGCCTTCCACTCTCCTTCCAGAGCAGCTCTACCTCTGAGTGTTGGCATAGCAAAAACTCCAGTCCGCAGTACAGAAACCTGTACAAATGAGTTGATTTAGACAGACAGATCTGATATGAACTCAGAATAACTTACTGTCTCTGCACCTTCAGATCAAGCTGCAGCCTGCTTCCTGCTGTCACCAGGCCTAAGCTCCACACTCGGCCTACAAGGGGAAGGTAGCAAGAGACAGTGGACAGTTTTGAAAAAAGACAACATTTTTTTTTGCAAATCAATGCTAGCTGTTTTTGTAACTGTACTGGTTTTGATTTTGTTCCGCGTCTTCTCTTTTTGCAGTTTCCTTTTGAGTTTTAATGAAAAGCTCATTGGAAAAGAAATTCATGCAGAACATATTCATTATGATAAACCTCACTAAGTAAGAATAAATATGACAATAATAAAAACATGTTTGTATTCAAAGCAGAATGACGGATATTTTCATGGTAATAATTTAAAAGACATCTCTGAGAGGGAACAAGTCTGCCGTCTGAGATGAGACGATGCATTTTCACCATGTGAGAGAAATTACTTTTCTCACACCTCCACTACAGAATGGTTTCTGTTAGATTGTAAGGCAATTTCATCAGATCTTTCAGATATGGCAACAAATAATCTAGAGGACAAATAGCATCAATTCAATTTTCAATTTTGCTTTTCACAGGAGGAGAGGTTGGTGATGGCGGCATGGCGTTCCCATCTATGACACAGTGTCCTGTTAAGAGAGGGGGATTCTCTCTTTGAATTTACAGAAGTGTTTTCTCTACCTCACAAGGAGAGAACAAGGAAAGATCTCGAGGGGCCAAAGCTGCTAAGAGAAGAGGGATAAAGAAAGATAGACACAGAAGAGCAGAAAGAGAGAGGGAAAGAGTGTGAATGACTACGAGGCTCTATAACAATAAACATTAAAATGAAGTACAAAATAAAGACAAGCTTGCATTGCAACGCATTGAGTCGCTTCTCCTCTAATTACTACTAATGCATCCATTGAGTGAAAGAATTCTGCTTTGGGAGCAACTGAATTTAGTGAATATTCATCAGTTTTTTTATGTACGGCATATGTCTACTGTGGATGTGCACACCTTTCTCCTTTTTTGGTTATTAGATAGCAGATATTGCCATTACATAGTCCACTGACTCCTCTATGTGCTGTCAGCTGGTGGAGCGCTGAGAGGTGCGTGCGTGTGTGTGTGTGTGTGTGTGTGTAAACCTCTATCACTCCTGCACTCAGTGTCCTCCCTCTGGGTTGATATTACCTGCTGTCTCTCACCGCAGTGCTTCTTCTCTTGTATCACTTCAGAGTCATTGTTCTTCATCGTCCCTCCTTTACTGCGTATGAACATGTGCCTCCTCTCATCTCTGTTGCCAGCTATCATTCCTCACCGTGCATGCTTTGTTGAATATGATCATGCAGCAGCTTCATCAGTGTTGGCAGTTCACTGTATCAGTGGGGAAATGAGCCGGGTGCCGTGCAGCTCATTCTGGCTCAGCGCTAAGGTCTTGTTACTGTTCATTTCAGGTGTACGGTGGAGCAGGAAGATGGAGCCATGCAGAGTGGATTCACACCAAAGTAAACCTCTTTGCACCTGTATGATCATGCATATGCAAATTGTATGGAAATCTCTAAAATGTACCCACATTATGCTTATATTTTTGATGAGCCGAGACTATAATGGCCTCCCTGATGCTTCAAAATGTAAACCTCCTCACATTGCTGCAGCACAAAACGTCAATGTAAAGGTGTTATAAAGAGTTTGGTCATTCTGAATTGTACTTATCACTCACTGTCCTCTTTGTTTAATACACAGTCTTATAGCAAACCTGTGCTCACCAGAAAAACAACATGAGTCAATTGTTCCAAAGCTTCCAGTAAAATAACCTATGTTTAGGTTTTCCTGACAAGCCACCTCTTGTGAGTGTCTCAAAGGGAAGAGGTTCTGGCTTCACTGTCTTACTTTTACATAGAGTTGGGGGGATGATACCGAAGGTTGGTTCACTCCTGTGAAGTGCACTGCTTCAACACACTGTGTCGGATTTTGTATCAAATGAAGAAAACCACAGGACTGACGATGTCCAAGGCTTCAAATTCATCACTGGCGCTTCAGAAAGAAGAGCATAAATTTTGCAAACCAATAGATTTTGCTGCACTTGTTTTGCTTGAAAAAGTATTTATTTTGGGGCAATATAAGGAACAGACCAAAAGAAAAGAGCCTCAAAAGACTTCATCCGCCCTTCAACATTAAAAACTGCAGTTTGCAATCAGTGTTTTATATCCATGACCTCAATCTTTCCAAAACCCTGACAAAAATCCATCAACAAGGACCTATCATAAAATGTTCAAAATAATTGTTTTTATGATTCTTCTATTTGAATTTTAAAGCACTGCATGGACTGGCACCAGGTTACATCTTCCCCTGTTCCACCTCCAGACCCCTCAGACCAGCTGACCAATCACCGCTCTCCATTCAAAACCGAAGGCAATCAAGCATTTTCAGTTGTACACCCAAGATTATGAAAGAGTTTGCTACTGAAAATGAGCTCTTCCCCCTCCACTGATATCTTTACAACCCATCCAAAGACCCATCCATTTTCTTTAGCCTCTTAACTGTCAACATGAAGTGAGAGTTATTATATCTGAACGTACTTATCATTTAACAAAGCTAGTTTTAGTTGTGTTGCTTAGCTAAGATACCATACCACTGCACCGTGTAGCCCAGGCCTCTGTGGCTAAGTGAGAGCACTTGTTGAGTGTAGCAGGCCAACCTGCTGACAATAGAGTGGTTATTTCAGTAAGCTTTCAGGCAGAATTTACATGTTAATGAAATAACAACATATCAACAACATATTGTCACACAATGAAATTCAGTTGGCGGTGATATTTCAATTTCAGTAACTCCATTGTTTGTTCCATGTGCTCTGGTTATTATTATGTCCGGGTTAAAGGTCCAGACCACCAAACAGGATGTAAGAGAATCCCATGTCTTTTATAGTAGGGGGAGCCCAGACTGTACCATGCTGGGTGGAATACAGAGGTGGGGTATGGGTTGTTTTCAGACAAGTAACTTTGTATGTACCCTAAACAACTTATGAATTCAAAATGTCCATGTTATTCAAGTAAGAACAATGTTTAGACATTGTCTTGATTGTTTTTATACATGAATGTAGTTTGTGCTGCTTCACTGATTAGACCTAACATTGGTTTGTCTCGGGAGGAGGAGCCTCCTGTATAAAAGCCAGGAGTAGCAGTGTTGGAGTTGAGAGCAAATCAGTTCAGCTGCAGTGTGCTGGAGTCAGCCTCTGCTGGCTTCCTGGTGTAGCCTTGGCCTGAGTGTTTGTTTGGCTGTTCACTCATTTTCTAATTTTTTTTTTTTGGGATAATTTTTATATGTAGTTTTTCCACAAACCACATCTACAACCAGCCTGAACTGTACTGTGTTGTCTAGTTAAAAAGAGGAACGAACCACACACAAGGTGAAAGTGATTCTTGCTTCAGTGTGTCCTTCCTCCACACCTTACAAGGACTATGGGTTTTGTTCCCATTTCTTACAGTGTAGCTGCACAACAAGCAAATCTCTTCATTACAGCGACCAATAATTCTTAATGCACCTACATGTGAGTATTGTTTTAAGATGGACTGACATTTGCTATTTTGCTGTTGTCCCACTGATAGGGGGCATCAGATTAGAAAACTCCTAAATGACCTTCTTGAACCTAATTAAACTGAATTTCAGTTAAAAGGACCCTTTTGGGTTCAAGCAAGCCTCATAGGAGGATTTATCTTTGAAAGAAAATGCATTGTAGTTGTGCTGGTCTCAAAAGTGCTATAGATTCACATTAACTCTGTTGAAATAAAAAAATGAAAACCCTTGACCTGATTCATATCATTCAGTAAGTGATCTTTTCATAGTCCACATGTAAACAACACATGCTATCTGAATTGTCATCTAAAGTGGTAAATCAATCTCTTTTGTCAGGTGCCCACATCAAAGAGAGACTCTGCTACTGCAGCCAACAACACACGACCTTGATAAGGAACAGCATGCAGCTGAGAGCAAGGATCAAAGGTTGTGTGGGTGAACAGTAGCGAGGCTAAGCTACTGCCGGTCCCATTGAAGACCTTCAAGGGGAACAACTGAAGCTCAGCACTGCTGTTTTTCTCCCAGTTTGAAGGTCAGTGGTAGATTTGGCTTTGTGTTTCAGGAGTTATTTGTGGATGACTGACATTTGTAGGCGTTTTGTCTAAAGTTTACAATGTCTTTGTGCTGGCCTATGTGTGACCCTGGGAGATGAATGTAGATTTGGTTGATTGATGGACATCTCATTTTGAAATTCAAGTGTCCTCTTAATGGATATATGTAGAAAAGTACGTGCATAATTATCAAATGTTTAGGGACTTTGTGCCAAACTTCCTAATTAGCATTTCACTTCTCTCCAGAACATGACTGATGACTGATGAGGTGTGTCAGACTAGACCCATAATTAGACTGAGGTCTTCATAAATATACAAAAGGTGTCTTTATTTGGCTGAGGTGCATTGTAGCTGTGAGGTCTCGGGTCAGATCCAGTCTGTGCTGTGGGTGTCCTTCAATCTGCTTTCTCTTCTCACTTCACTCTGAATTTTCTATTAAGAAAGAAAAAAGGAGAGCTTCCCTATAAAACCTGAGGACAACATTGTCCCTAGAGATAGTGGGTACAGATTTTCTTAGGATGCTCAGGAAGATCATTTCTGATAATTTCTAACATGAATGTTTGTGTTTTTTTAACATGCATGCAAATACAATACTTCCTCTGGGTCCACTCAAAACTGCTGTTAATTTATACTTTAATTTAATTTTAAAATATTTTGTTAATTTACATATTTAGTGAGTTGCAAACATGTTGATACTGAACATATCTGTAAAAATTCACACACAACATATTTCTCTCTGCTGGTTTAATACAATAAAAGTTCACAGTGACAAAACCATGATCTTACCCGAAGTGCTTTTGTTGCCTAAACCTGACCACAGACCGGACTGTGGATGTGAACCTTGGTCTCTGGTGTGAGGGCCTTTGCGAATTCGCTGCCATTAATAAACATAGGGTTTCATTCATTAATGAAAATTAAAATGTTGCCTCTGAATGTCATCCAGCCAGTGATTATGCTGCCACAACAGTGTAAGTGGGAAAGCAGTAAATGGACACAATTTCTAGGAGACAAGGTTGGAAAGAGAGGGCATTTAGGAACACATTGCACCACTTTATAGTGTCCTCATCTCAAGCAGTGATGTAGTGATAAATTTAAAGTCCCTTCCACTCAAAGATATGTATTGCCTATTGTTATTTCACTTGTTTGACCTTCATTGTGCAGGATGATGTATGTGCAGAGTTTGACAACAGAAGGATGTCTTCAGATTTATCTACTGAAGGGTAGAAGTTTCTGTGCTCACCTTAAGACTGAGGATGAGGAGATAAAAAGATGATTGTGAAAGTAGTTGTTTGGAACAAGTGGTAACCGCCAGGGCTGATAAACACGGCCACACAGCCAACACATAAGGGCTCGAAAAACTGCATTTCCTCGAATGACCACTAAAATGCCCAGCTTTACTGCAGAAATAAATATGTTTACAGCTTGGTACAACACACACCCCACATCTTTCCCCATTATTGGAGTTAGGTGGACTCAGGCACTGCCAAGATGGTGACGGTGTAGCAGCTCATTCTGTACTTCAAACCTGCTCTTCAGGAACCTATGGGTGATGTCATGGAGGCTTCGGTCTATGGTTTGGTCCAGCTGACACAGGTGAGATGTGAGAACACAGATTAAGAACTTTTCAGTGAAGTTGGAGACCTCTTGTGTCCAGTAGTTAAAGGAAACAGTTATAGATTCTGATTTTTTCAATGAGGAAGAAAAAAAGTTAATCAGATTTTAATAAATTCTTATTAAATTATTTATTTTTGTGAAAGAAGCAGCAGATTTTTGTTGAAGAGAAAGCAGATGTCTTAAAACATGTATAGAGGGGATCGTTAAAGGTGGGCAAATGATTTGATCCTCAGCTCGCTTATATTAGAAGTTTCTTTTTCAGAATCTTGCTGGTTTGTAAAGGCGGATTAGTTGTGTTGAGTCAATCCATGGATGGATGGATTACTAAACAGATCTAAAAGGGGTCAAAATCACAAAATCTTTTTGACAGATGCAAAATGACCAAAAAGACACACCAAAAAAAAAAAAAAAACACAGGTGCAGAAACACAGAAAATGACCACATGGTTATATCAAAACCAACACAAAGAGACAAAAACAGCTTCTACTCTTTCAGTATTTGCTGCGGGTGATTTGCTGTTATATGAGGGGTGGGGGCTTTTTACATATCTGTGCCCATGGAGCCCATTGTCTCATTATCTTCCCATCAGTTTATCCTCTATCTCTGGTCCTGTGCAAAGAAAGATGAGAATTGCATTACTACTTTCAGATGACTGAGACCTACAGTGCACAACTGCACTGAGAGTTAAGCATCGTTCAGCCACATGCTCTCACTGCTGTGGTGAAAGCGGTGGTGGGACTCCCTCCAGGAACTCTGAGCACTTCCAGGATCTCTGTGCGGGAGGCGGTGCGCTTGACTCGGACCTGCGACAGTCTCATTAAAGTCCTCCTTCCTCTTTCCTTCGCTCCTTCTCTTCGTTCCATCACTTTACGGAGGGCAGGCGGTGTGACAGCATCCTCCTCCTCCTCCTCCCTACTGGGTACCGGCCGGCCCCTCCACACAGTGTGGCAGCAGGGCGACTGCAGCGCGCCGGAGCTGGAGGAGAGCAGAGGAGAGAAGCGAACAGGAGAGGAGAGGAGAAGAGGAGGAGGACGGACTGTCTCCCCTCCTTCAGGCGGGATTATACTCTGCAGTGTCCCGTCACTTCAACATGCCTTTGGGGAGTAAAAGACTCGCTGGGATTACTGCGCTGATCGGCTCGCTGCTGCTGCTCGGCTCCTGTGGGACAGGTGCGGAAGGTGAGCGGCTCCGTGCGCTTCCTGGGAAGGAAAGAGGGCTGTTGAGTGTTGTTTTATTGAAGGGACCCCCACGGTTTATTATTACACTAAGACATCACTCAGCTATAAGGGCATGGACCAACAATGTGGGGGATGCTGTACTGAGTCCACATAGGGGTGTTGGTGAGACTTTTAACTGATGATAAATTAAAAAAAGACAAAAGAAGAAATGTATGGAAAACAAATAAGGAATCATTTTTAGCTATAATAAAGTCAAAATAACTGGGAAATATGTTTAAATACGCACACTTGTTAATCTAGAGATTTAAATTTTTATTCTAGGACTGCAGTTAGAGAATGTTTTCATCGGAATAATCTACCGATTATTTTCTTGATTTTAAACAACCCAAAAACCAAAGACATTGATAACAGAAAATAAAGCAAATCCTCACATTTGGAGAAGCTGCAACTTTAAGTAATTTTGCTTGAAAAATGACTTGAATGACTTTGAAAACTGTTTAAGTAATGACTAATTGACTAATTGTTTCAGTTAGTTGTTAAAAATCGTGATTCCTAATTTATTTTCTTGGAGCTCTCACTTTTTTTCCATAAAAATGTGTGAGAGGACATAAAAGAGGGAATGTAAGGCTGCAGCTGCAAGTTGATCCCGATCAGTTTCTGCAGTTTGGGGAAGCGGTGCTGCAGCTCATGCAGTTTATGCTGTGAATTTAGTGCATTAAACAGTTGGCTGGGTCTGATCCGACCACCACGGGGGCTCGCTGTTGAAAGGGAGCGCACATCCTCTGGGGATTTACGGCTGTCAAGTTTTAAGAGATAGCGAATCCCACAAGTTGCGTTCTTAGTTTAGCTTTTTCCAGCATTTGATGTGAGAGAGAGAGAGAGAGAGAGAGAGAGAGAGAGAGAGACTGTGGTCTGTGGAGATGTGAGGAAGGCTGCACAGGAGGATGCTGCTGGTCCTTCCTCAGCTTAGGAAAGGTTTCAGAAAAGATCCTAAAAAAATAGGCTCTTGGGTAAAAGGGGGATGGTCTTGAGAGAGATGACAAAAAAAGTTGTTTATTTAAACGCTGCATGAGAGGAATGATTTTTAAGGACAGAGAGAATTTCTCCCGCAACAAGTGAGCTAGACAGATAGATGCTGTTGTCAAGTCCCTGTGTGCATATGAGGTTATTTTCCTCTTGGGAGGTTTTAATGAATAGTTCCAGTAGCTGCACAAGTGAAGAAGCGGCTCAGTAAAATCTGATGACCCTTCCTCCCCACTGTAATTACTGCACTCCCTTGGACTGATGCTGTAAATAAGAGCAGCTGTTTGTGTGACATTCCTGTAAGCAGACTGACAAAAATAAAATATAAAAAAAGATCAGTAATAAGCCTGATGGATCAGACGTTTTCACACACATTGTTAATTGGAGAGTTGCAATCAATGCTTGAATGGAAGAATGGATGGATGATGCTGCTGCATGTGGAGGATAGAGAGGGAGGGTGGATGCATTAATAGGCATTGTGGTTTCTCAGGTGGATTGATTGTTTGGAAAGACAACTGTTATTTATTTATTTATCTATAAAGGGCTGCATTGATAGTATGGATTAAAATTGATCCACATTGTCTGTGTTGGCTCAGACACAACAATTTCTTGGGTGTATGAAGCCCTGGACAAAACCTGCAATTTTACTGGATGATTTCACTGTGCCTCACATATTTAGCTCTGCGGCGCACTGTGTATCAGTCAGAGCCTCTATCTTCCACTTAATGACCTGTCTTCTGTCCAGATTATACCTCCTAAGCAATAAAAAGGTTTCAGATCAGTAAACAACAGTCACATCATCCATCATGTTCTGTAACATGGAGGGCAGGAGGTTTCTGTCATTGGCACACTCAGCTCTGTCTCTCTCTGTAGCCTGTGTCTCTCTTGCACTCTCACACACTCATACTCACACTTCTATACATAAGCTGCCTGTACCGCTCAGCACAAGTGGGCACTTGCACGTCTCTGGAAACAGGCTGTCTGACTATCTCTTTCTGAAACGTTTTGAAACTGACCATCCAACATTCATGCCCGCTTCATGCAGCGACTGGCCAAGCGTATCCTTTTCCCTCAAGCTCTCCTTTTTTTTATTCATTACCCAACTTTTTTTTTTTCTTTATCATTGCTTTTGATATACAAGTAAGTGCAACACTGTGAAAGCCTTGCAGAAGATACTGTCTAATTATGGAGCTAACATTGCACATTTTCAAAGGGCATTTGACCTCACCTATGTGTGTAGCTATTTGGTCCAACTGGATTTCTGATATGGTTGGAAAAGGACCTGGCTCTTATATGTGAAGATACTCACTGCTATAAATCTAACCCTAACCTAGAGGTGTGAAATTTAGAAAACTCAGGTACGTGTTAAACCAGTGTGCCAGTGTATCATCTCCCTCACTGTAATTTCGGGGTTTGTGATGGTCACACATCGAGCTGCGGTGGCAAACTGAAGAAATCAAACCATAGTGAACCGAAAGCCAGAGGGCTGCGGTATGCTCAAAATGAAACAGTTCATATGACAAGTCATCAGACCACATTGTGCAAACACATTTCTAGTGTTTTTAACAGGTGGAAAGGCTCCTGTCATAGAAAGGGTTGAGATAGGCTACAATCAATTGCTCAAATGGGCACTTTCAGACAATGTACATACAAAAAGAGAGTCCCCACTCCCCACATGAAATTTTCTGCAAATACAATCATGGAAGAGCTTGTTGTGAATAATTCAAAATCCCCTGTTTTGGATTATTTTACTTTTAAACCAGATGCAACCGGCAAGCTGAAGGACCTACACAAAGCAATTTGCCGTCTCTGCAAATGTATAGTGCAGGCAAAAGATTTGAACACTACCAGTTTGGATGAGCATTTTTGCGAATACTGCTGAGCATGCTACGGAGAGCAGCGCCCCTCCCCTCAACTACCACTGGACAAGGCCCGCTTCAGCAGCCCATAATCACCCCCCCCCCAAAAAAAAAACAACCAACAATGGATTCAGCCAGTCCTCAATAGGCAATATATTCGTCCAATTGCCCAACCCTAGTGCACTATGTATTTTACAGAGAGTATTAAAAGCAAAGACTAACACAGTTATAGGTGGGAAAGTATAGGACGAATCCAACAAGACTTTATACACAAAGTACAATAAGTTGTTTTGCCTTCCAAAACGCTCCAGAACGTTCCTTAAAAATGGTTTGATTAAGTTTTGATTAAGCAACTAAAACTTAATTAAGGTTCAGGAAAAACTCCCCTACATGGTTAAAAGAATCGAATGGTGACTGTAGGTTGTGGATGGCACGTCCTCTAATGGCGAAGTCATATATGCAGCATGCTCAGCCGTCCCCTCTGACCTCTCTCTAAGTGGTTTTGTGGCAGTGTAACAATGTCACAGTATTGACAAGGTGCTGCCTTTACTAGCAAGAAAGAAAAGTAATTATTTGCATGACTACAAGAGGTCACTTGTCAGGGAAATGTAAGTTGTTTTAAGCATTTGAAAAAATGATCAGTGCTGCCACTCTTCTGGTGAGGATTCTCAACATCATTATCATCACACCATCGTCTTTATCACCATCACCTTCTCTAAAGGAGGGTGTCTCTTGCAAACAATCAGTTGCTTCCTCCTCCCACACACACTCTCCTCCTTTTGTTTTGTTACCACTTTGCTACGACAATGTACGGTTAGACACATTTCTTTAGCATTTTTCTAAGACGTTAGAGAAAACACAATCCTGTCTTCATTTTGATTATTGCACCGTCAGAAGCAGCGGGGTAAATTCAGGAGCGTTTCATCCTTCAGATGGCTGAGACTGGGCTTGGTAGATGTGTTTGATTATTTAACCAGCTAAGGCTGAGGGGGGGGGGGTCTTTAAGGTGCTGTTATTTCCTCAGAATTCATCTCCTCTAGTCTTCAGCCAGACAGAGAATAAGTTGATGAAAGAAAAAAATGCTGGGAAGAGGAGTTGATTTAAATTTAGGTCTAGCTCCCTGATTCATATGCGAGCAGCCTTGTCTCATCAGAATACATTACTTTTCTATAAGCTGGTGGTTTGCACTGAGAGTACATAAACCTCTGAATAAAATCAATTTTGTGTGGATGTGTGAGACATTTTCTTCTGAAATCCCTGCTGTCCTTTATGCTTCATGAGATGGTGGAGTCCTAGAGAACCAGCAAGAGGAAAGAGCAAAGTTAAATCAGCCTTGCTTTTATTCTTTAGTGTCATTTATGAAACTGTGCTGAGTAAAAGTGGAGTCATGAAGAGGTCCTGATTAAGTCAAGGTTACATAAAGATGGCAGCGGCTGGTGGTGTACGCCTGGAGCTGTCAGTCTTGAATCTAGATTTATTAATCCAGAGACAAGTAGTTAAGCGATAAAAGTGACAGAGAACTGCAGTCCATCCATCTGCCTTTGTGACCTGTGGGATTTTGTGTTTGCCCAAGGCTGAGTCCCCAGTGGATGTGAGCCTCCCTAAAAACAGACCCATTCATCAAATGGCCCTGTCATGATATCAGATGACTTGTTATCGGTCCAAGAATCGGCCACATTCTGCTGAGGTCACTATTCACTGTCACTCTTGGAAGCGGTGGGTATCAGCTACCAACAAAAACACACTGTGTGTTAATGTGGAATGATATGTTTATATGTTGTAAATTATTCAAAAAATATCTCTGGAGATTGTATTTTTCATTTTTCTGGTACATTTAGAATATAAAAATAAGTGAGTAGTTCAGAAGTAGGTTACTGATGACATATGCATCTTTTTTGAAACTATACATACTGCTCAGTAAATAACTTGAAGACTTGTAAAACTTGATGGAAAAGTTGTCATTGTTTTCACTGAACTGAAAATGTCCAAATTTCAGTTTTTTGAATCATTTATTTTTCAAAAGACTTATCACTCATGTTGGTTTCAAAGTTTAGATTCAGTGTTGAAAAAGTTCAAAAACGACATTTCCAAGCGAAGCGGTTAAACTCTATCTGCTGACGAAGGTCATGTGATATATTCAAAAGTTCCAGAACAGCTACTAAATGGACCTTGTGGTGGCATTGTTCTCACAACTGCTCAAAAACTGAGGTCTCATAGTCACAAATGTATGCATTTCCTGCTTTTACTCTGAAGGCCACAGCCATATTACAAGTGTTATAGTTCAAAAGAATCTTGGAAGAACACTCCTTGACTCTGAATACATTTTTTCTCTTATCCGTCTTACTTGACCTAACCACTGTGAGCATGATTTTCCATTATATGTTTTTTTTAACCATGTGATCCTTATGGTTACTACTGATGGAAAGACACAAGACTAAGACAGGCGATAGAGTAATATGTGCATAGCAGCAGAGTTGTTTTCTTTTTTGCTTTCAGATCTGCATTAATTGTTTTTCGGGCAGTAAACACATGTAGCCTAACGGGGATATGGGGAATGTGTTAGCAAACGGTTACCTATTTCCTCCTCCAACAGATATGGTGTAACATTAGCATTCATTTGGAGTTAAGTTTCTGGCCGTGTGATGAATGAAAGTCCAATATTCACTCTCTTTTAGCTCGGTTTCAGTCCTCACCAGCTCCTCAGGGAAATATCTGGTTCTCTAGCTACAAAGTGGAGACTGTCCGCCCCTAAAAAAGACGTATCTTATTGCCACCCATAGTTACCCATAGTTAGTTATAGCTCGTGATTATGACGAGAGCAAAGGAGGAGGTCAGGTGATAGGTCAGGTGGTAGTATAAAGAGTGACAAAGTGACAAAGTCAGGAGGCTGGGGTGTGGATGGGATGGGTCAACCAGACACAGCACTTTGACTCAGGAAACCGCTGTTTGTTTCCCATTTCAAACCGATAATCATTAGTCTTTCTGTTAACCAGGACCATTCCATAAGTTTAACTGTGTTTCTTATTGTAACCATGAGGACAAATATCCGCTATGCCTGCCACCATAGGGGCACTATTTCAGGAGACACTGCTGTGGGTGGTATCAGAGGCTTGGAACGAATGACCTACAGTATATGGTCATTCAGGTTGCTCACCAGCTAGTTGCTAACTGCATGTGTCTGTCCACTGTTTGGTGCTGGGAAGTACTACACAGTAGGTTTTCAGATCTTTGCTGCAACTAGCTGTCTTCTGGCCCGCAGTGTATTTTTCCTTATCCCCTTTTCCAAGAACAAAGCAGAACCGCCTTGGTTACTGTCCAGCTGATTTTCAAAGGTTCATATACCAAAGGGTTGTACTTTTCTAATTGAAAGAGATCAGTGATCCTTCAGCCAAATTCAACATAGGATGGCCAAAATGTCATTTATTATTAAGGGAAACAAGTGGTAAAAGCTGACCCCAAGCCAAAAAAACAGACACTAGATTTCTGAGTGTAATGGTTGATAAGAAAGAAAAAGAAGAGGAAGTACTCCAGGAGTTGGTAGAAGAGAGTGTACAAAAACAAAGAAGTGGAGGACTTTGGTTCTGCGCCCTGTGTGGACATTCATTGCAGTGACCCACCATCTTTAAGCCATGCATTGACACTCCCAACTCCTTCTCTCATTTCACCCATCACTGAGTTTTTGTGTGTGTGTGTGTGTGTGTGTGTGTGTGTGTGATGTCAGATTTGTTTGCCTGACTCCCCTCATCTAACCTTCACACGGCTGCAGCTCTGTGGTGCACGGCAACACAAGTTTTAACAATAAAGCCCTGCCCTTCTGTGTCGCAGTCTTACTTTCCTGCCACTGGGTTGACGTTAGTATAAAATCGTTTTTCAACGCAATTACGTTTTCTTATTAGAAAAACCTGCTTTCGTGAAAAAGCTTATGCACCCTGAAGATGTCGTCACTTTCTCCATGACAATTATAACAAACTCTCATCTGAAATGTGTCAGTACAATGAAAGTTTCTGTTTTTACAGTAAAGAGGTGGGCAGACCAATAACAAACATAAGCAGTACACTGCCACTTTTTTTTACACTTTTCTCATATTCACATTTCAATGGATGCCATCTTAATAGACTTTGATCTACAGTTTTTCCATCTTTTTACTCATGCTGAAAACCACTGTCTTGCAAGGATATGGTGTTTAAACATCAAGTCCTCTCATGTATAAACTCCATTAACAATGTCTCTTAACCACAGTAGCAGTATCTCAAATGTTACATCAAATAAATGAAAATAGATGTTTTGTTTCTCATTCTACTCTTCTAAAAATGACCTTTAAGTGCAACTGACTTCACTGTTGCAGAATGAAATGTGTTCATATTTGTAAGTTAGATAAGGAGACTTAAGCTGGAAAATGAATGGTTGTTGTTGAGTCAGTAGCTCTTGTGCAGCAGGCTGCTTTCTGGCAGAGTGTGATTTCACACTGTCTGTAATAGAAACTTGCAAGTATTTGATTGGTTGTATGGAAAGAAATTCTGTCTTTGAGTAGAGAATTAATGGTCTTCAGAGAAATTAATGCAAAACTAGGGGTGCCATAATATAAATTTCCCCCCTTTGGTTTCTTTATACAAAGAAAAGAGCAGGCACAGCCGTTGATACAAAGTGGACCGTCTGGTTTCAGTTTGGCCTCCACAGTTTATGACGGCTACGAAGGCGGGCCACGTTAACCAAAGGATGCAGCTTATGACTTCTGGGATCAGGGCTGCCCAAAATAACGCCTTCCTTTGCAACTCAGTTCCAGGTTATTACAACATTGATCTTATTTTCATAGTTCTGGCCATCATTCCAATCAGATATAATAACATTGTACTCACCAAGTTAAAGGTACCTTGTAGAAATTTGACCAATAGCTGCACTGTGTGAGTGAATTATGACCCTGTTTTGTTTGTCTGCTGCACACACAGGAGGATGCACATGTCGCACAATGTAATACACATTTCTGTCAATAGATTCACATTATTCCACTGATATGAAGGTGGTCATTATCTTGCCATTAATGCAGCAATTTGCCTGCAAAGGCAATGAAGAAGAAAACCATGAGCTACTAAATGTGGATGCAAAAAAAAAAAAAAATGCAGCTCTGAAATTGCTCCAAAAAATAGCTTTGCAAATGTTTTATGAGGAAGAAGAAGCTTACAATTGACAGACATCGTAACAAACTACAATTTTCTGTATTATTGTTTTGCATGTGCTTAAAGGGATCAGCCTTTCCCTCATACAGTACATCATCACGTCTGTGTCCTTGCTTATTGCTGCTCCCGTCCCAATCAATTAAACTGAAAATTAACATCAGAATAGTTATAAATACAGGTTATTATGATAGTCTATATAATTACCTAACCCGCTGCTTTGACCTTGCCTGTTTCCCGTTTAACGACAGCCCTTATGTTTGTTAGCTTGAGTAGGGGAGCACTACACAGCGGGAGCGGGCCAAGTAAGTGCCTCTTGAAAAGAATAGTAATTATAAACATTAGGACACTTATTTACTGAATCCATTCTGACCTCCCCCTCCTTATGTGCAGTACCTTATGTAATGACACTGGACTTCTGCTCACCTCAAACCAGACCTCATTTAACTTCCACTTAATTCTCCACGATCCTATCTCTGTAGTTTTGGCCATCACCCCAGTCTCTTTTGATAACATTTCACTCATGACACAATGCAGTTTTAGTCCTGTTATGTAATTATAACAAATTAGAGTGAAACTACAAAACCAGACTCAGGTTGTAAAAGAAACCCTGAAGTTTCCTTTAACAAGAAGTATTTATCAATGTGGGCTATTATTTCAGATTTGAAAGTTGGTGAAAAGACCTTGGGGAACTCAGTAGTTTTTCAGCTGCAGGATGTCAACTCAGGACTCTCTGTCCTTCACACAAATATAACAAAATATAAAACAGGAGCATGTAAACACAATATTTCAATGTGAAACCTCAACCAGAGAGGAAATGATGCCCTTTCAACAGTGCCTATAAAAAGAATTCGTCCCTCGAGGGAAATTATCTAAGGTGGATATTTTGACAGTGATCAACAAAAAAGATATTTTACTGTCAAAAACCACGAGTTACAAATAAAAAAATACCAATTACTATTGCATCAGCCAACTGGTTTTAGAAGTCACATAATTAGTAAGATGGAGAACACCTGTGTGTCCCCTGTGTGTTGTCAAGGAGATTCAGTTGATTGCACTATAACAACACCTGTATCATTAAGCTCCATCTTTTGTTGAGTCACTATGGTGGCCTCTACCTCCACCATGAACACAAAGGAATACTCCGTGAAAAGGTATTCATTACTTTCCATATACTAGTGATAGTATGAATATTTTTGTGTGAGAAGAATGTAACCTTAGCTTCTTGCATTTTCACTCAGCTGCTAAAATATGTCCTCTGTTGTGGCCACAAGGATTTTGACATGTTTGAGGATGAAGCTTGAAATCAGGAAAATTAAATTGAATTAATATGATGTTAAGGTATTAGGTTGAAAAGTTCATGCTGCGACTTAATTTCAGTATATAAGGAGATCACTGACAGCAAAGGTAAAAGTAATGTCAGGTTATCAAGCCACAATGTCAGCAAAGGGAGGCGGTCAGGGTCAACGAAACGTCAAACTTTGACATGGGAGACCACCGTTTGTTTCCCATTTATAACTTTGGTTGATCGTTCTTGCATCGTACTGCTACACTTTCATTTTGTCACTAAATTTGGAGGACTGCACGGGCTTCCTTTTCCCCTTACTGAAAAAAAGGCAATGCTTTGCTTGAATGTTTGAAAAATCTTTTAGAAACTTCAGTTCTTCTCCACCCGCGGGGAAATCCAACTTTGCCAAAGTTGTAGAGGCAAGAAAAGGAGTAAGAGAATAATCTTTTTTTTTTAAAGTGTTTTTTTGTTTTTAACAAAGTGACTTAATGTCCTCCCAGTGAGAGGTATGCCATTCAATTTCTTGTCTGTATTTTGAAATCCAAATACGAACCATTTAATGATATTCTCATCACACGCTCCACGTGTCTCCTCAAGGGTCCATTAGTAGAAGTGATGTAACCTGCAGCAATTGTACCAAATCTGAATAAGACTGACATATTTCACTGTGTGATTTTTTTCCTCTCTTTACTAATGTGTTTGCATTCATTTTATTTTGTTGCTTGTTTTTGCACTCTGCGTGTGTGTGTGTGTGTGTGTGTGTGCGTGCGCTAATGTGACGAGGGTTTAACCTCAGACTTCAGATAAATGTTTTAATTGCTGCTTTGTTGCAGTTCATTTTTCTTTTGATCATTTAATTCTGCTGATTAGGTCTGCCTCCTGTGGAGCCACATATTAATGTAGTTAGCGCGGAAGAAATTGGAGCTTTGTTTTCATACGACTTCTCAGAGAAAAAAAGTAGTTAATTATGTTGCAGAGAACAGTTTATCTTTGAGTGTACTCTAAATGTAATTTTCTAACCAGGGAGGTCTTAGATGGTGAGAGTCAGCAGAATTACTGGCGTGCCTGGTGTGTGTCACCAACACACAGATGAACAAACATCTCTCTCGTTGTTAGCAGTCAGCCCAGCAGCACAGCGGCTCAGTTAAGCTGTCAGACTGTCGGCTTCCAGTCTGCAGCCAAAGCAGGCACAGGATTCTCATCAGTCTCAGCCAAACTGCTCTAACAGGCAAACTATTAGTTTGACTTACACTGCCACAAAACGGTGATGATTATGGATGACTCCACAAAATACGTTCGGGTGACAACTTTCAGAGGGAGTAGAAAGAAATGGAGAAGTGAATTTACTTATGAAGACTTCGGGAAAGGAACCATCAATCACTGCTCTCTCGTAGTTCAGTGTGAACATAATCTGTTTTTACAGAGAAAACTAGTGGCTCTGTGAAGCTGCAAATACCTTTTTTGTAAAGAAATCAAACCGTAGATAAAAGTTGAATTCTAAAATGAGTTTTTAGGAATGTTGGTCTGTCGATCAGTCCACCACTTTGGTCCAGACTGAACTACCTCAATACATTTTTGGATTCATTGCCGTGAAATTTTGTACAGATAGTCACGGTGCCCGGAGGGTAAATCCTAATGACTTTGGCGATCGCCTGGCATTTTCTCCCGTAGCATCATGAAGTTGTCATTTGTGGTTTTGAGGGAAATGCTTTAACAACTATTGGATGAATTGTCATGAAATTTGATGCACACATTCATGCCACCCTCAGCATGAGCTGTCATAACTTTGGTGATCCTCCTCATCAGGTCAAAATGTTGTCCAATACTTTGTTTTATGGTCAGGGCACCTCTGTGCACCGCGGTGCCTCAGTACAACCTTACAGGGGTGCTTGTGTAGCTATGGACTAAACTTAATAAGCCAGAGGGCTGGTTTATCATGTTGTGAGCAGAGATGTGCATGGCAGTTTTAATTAGTTTATTTGTGTGAGAATGTTTTCAAATTAGCTGGGGAGAAATACAATTCATTTTCTCTGAACATTAACTATAATATTGATATTACTGGTTGTCAGTTCTGTACAGTTAACCACCATCAGTGTTTTCGTAAATGTGAAGTGGCACTAAACACACCACAGTAAGTACAGCTGAGGCTGGATTTAATTTATTTTGAAGGTATTTGGTCTTTAACCAAACAAACTGACCAGATGATGGTGCTAACTGGAAAGTTAAAGGTTTACCAAAGTCATTAGGTTTCAGTCTCTAGGTTTGTGAATATTATGTCATGGCTATCCATCCATTTGTTTTGCTGAGCTTCTTCAATTCGGACCAAAGTGATGGACCAACTGACAGTAAGAGAATTTCACTCACAACCATTTTTATAGCCTGCACAACAATTTGGATTTTTTTTTTTTTCTTACTGAGACACACCGACACAGATGACAATACTGTGACAGTGTGAGGTTACACATGCTCACTGCTGTGGAACACTTGCTGTTATTCCAACCTCAGAGAATCACTGTAATGTCCATGCACAACTTGTTTCTCATTAGAACTACAAAATAATCAGTTTTACAGATGACAAGGCCAAGTTTGTTTTACTCAAAGTCAGAATACAAGATTTCATCTTGAGTAATGAGGTATAGAAAGTGTGGCTTTTGACATTAAGTGTCTTCCCTCCACTTCTCTCTGCTCATGACCTTCACTATTGTTTGTTTGGATACACGTGAGACCAGACTGAATCGGTACTTGTTTGATTGTTAGTGGATTGTCACGTTTTGACTCCTTTTAGTTTGAGTGTGCCTGTCAGCATCTCAAAAACCTAGAGATTACAGGATTGATGATGATGCTGATCCTGCTCTGAGATTTCCAATAAAAAAGGAAAGACAATAACTGTCTGGAAAATAGGCTTTTGTTGTTTATATCTATTCTAATGAAACCAACTGAAACATAAGTCTGAATCCAAATCCTTAAGGATATGTGTTCAGGTAAAAGTAATAAAACTGAGTGAGAATGTTAGAAATGATTCATTAGTTGAGTTTTTCCTTGTAAGTTTGAAAAGTTGTTTGTCAGTGGAGGTCTGTGCACCTTTTAGTTTCCTGCACAGTTTCTACAGTCAAACAGTCACATGGTGCATAAAGCAGATAAACCTTTCTCTATAGGCACATCTCTGGTTAAGTGTGAGGAGTTTGACTCAAACAAACATACGGAAATCAAGCGCAGCTGTTTTCCACTCGATGATGGCTGTTGTGCCCTGAAGCGCAATCTAGTATCGTAGGGCTTCATTTTCTTGCTTACTCTGAGTGAGGGAGGGAGGGAGGGAGAGAGACTGATCAACATGTCGACTCTGACTGTCTGGGACACTTGCGAAGTGTTGAACTCTTTTACCTTTAGTTTCTTTTTCCTTTTTTTAGTTTTTTGAAGTGATGGATGGTTCTCATCAGTATTCAACATCTCTGGATCTGTTATTGTCTCTCTGGGCGCTAAGTTATTTCAGTGAAATGGTACACTGGATGATATACTGCAGATGTCTCTGTTTATGTCTCTCTCTCTGTCTCACTTGTATAACCCTGTGCTTCATGCCTGAAACACACAAACCACATCAGTGTTGTCATTTTTCTCATATTTATTAATGCCTGTAGTACACACTGAGCATGTTGTACTAACAGAAGTTTTGAAATACTCCTTTCCTGATGAATACTGATAACCTTAACATGTGAACAGCATTTCACTGGTGTAGCTGGTCGAGGTAGAACTAGATTCAACTATATTATATACAGTTTGGTAGCTGGAGAAAAGCAAAATTCTGCTACATATATACATTTTTCATAAAAAAAAAAAAAAGACTTGTAACCAGTAATTAAAACTGTCAGATAAATGTAGTGCAGAAATATTCTGTCATATAGTGGAGTAGTATAAAGTATCATAAAATGCAAATACCCAAGTAAAGTTTTGGACCTCTCCCACAACCTTCTTCTACCAAGTGCATCCTTCTTTAGTTGTTTACTGACTCCTGGTCGATGATGTTTGACGCCTACTCAGTTGATGCTCTGACTGGTTTAGACCAGCTGATGTCTGTAGTGCTCTACACAACTGTTCCTCTTTGGGGGCCTTCGTAACTTTAAGGTGTGCAAGTTGAGATCTTAAGGTGATAAACTGTTTATAGTAGGAGGTAATATTGAATTATGGACCAGAATTAATTGGTGCAATATTACATATAACTCTTGCTTCTGTGTTGATGGCATGTGCTTGTACTCCTGTGTATCTAAAAACGCATATCTACAGCAAACCCACCCAGAAACATTAGACAGGTTTAAAGGGGCTTCACTTAGTTTATGTAAAATGAGATGGGGTCATATTAGGTTTTTGCTGCTGAAGGCTGTATCAGTATTATGTTGGTGTTTAGTTCCCTTCTGCTGTCAGTCTAGTAAGTTGTCAAAAATGTAGCAAAGGGGCTGTGCATTTCTTGTAGCTTTGAAATGCCTATTTCCATGTATCTGCCCTGGTCAGTGGCTGGCAGTTCAGGAACCTTTTTTACCTTCATTTTCCTCTGAGCCTTATGTATTTGTGCTTTACCTTTTTCTCACGGTCACATTTTAAATGTCACACCTCCTCTGAGGAAAATCAGCCTCACCTGTTTTAACACCTCTGCTTTTTCTGTACAGCTCTTCTTGCCAAGGCCTTGCTCTCATAACGCATTATCCTCTGAGGTTTTACTGTGCTCATTTCACCTCTCTAAACAAATTCATCTATATTTTGCAGTTGGTGCGCTGCTATTATCCTCGGCTTGCTCTGTGTCTCTGTCAGCGTCTGGCCTGGCAGGATGGTATTAGGGTCTGTTAATACCTTCACAGGTGGCTTTCTTTAGTCAGAACCGGAGAGGAAAAAATTTAAGTTCGATGCATATTAGTTGCACTGAGATCCAAATAGACCATTAAAAGAAGTCACACTGTCTCGAAAATAGCTTGTTGGATAAAAGTTTGTGAGCTTGTCATCCTGTAAAGATAAAAGTTGTCCTAGCAACCATAGCTACGCACAGCAGACCTGTCAAGCTTTGGACTTCCCCACATGTTGAGGCGATGTGTGTGGGGGGTTGTCATGACACAGATACTATGTTTAAAGGGTTTTAAGCCTTTCCAAAATCAAAGACATAAGAGCAAAAGTATAAGGAATTAATTAAATGGTGTGTTTATCTGCTCTAATTAGTTAGTATTGTAATGTTGATGAGGCCGGAGTTTACTGCTGGAACCACTTGGTTTATTACAGAGGCAGGAAAGGTACAGCTTGGCATACTGAAAACTGGCACAGAGAATATCAGCAGCCTACTTCTCACCAGGCAAAACACAACTTCAACAAGCACAACCAGCGGGCCAGCCCTCACCTGCGCCAGCAATCACCAGCAGGCACTTTGACTTTTACCATGCCATCCTAATGATTGGCAGCAAGTCAGTTATTTTGTGGAGTTACAAGTTATGTTATAAAAAAGTTCTGTTTTCAAGTAGTATATCCTATCTATGTGGAGTCCTGGATTCTATATCAGATTTTAGAGTAAGCAGCCCGTCCTGCTCTTTATTGAATTTTAGGAATTTCAGATTCCAGCAAAAAGAGTCAAACTCATTATCAAGTTAGCGTTACATTTGCCAAACGAATTAGACATTTTCCTCAAAGTCCTTTTTTCTTGTAATATTAACAAACAATAATGCATACATCTTGTACTGCTATGTAAGTATGTAAGTTAAGCAGCCAAACATTGTTATGTTAGAATGAAATAACAAGCTAGTGTTCAGTTTTTCCTACTTATAATGTGAAGGCTAACTGGCTCTTCTCTGCAACACAAGAACACTGCTATTTATTTTCATGTCATCTGGTTTTTGCCTATTACACTTTATCCTCATTCTTTTAGTACAATATCAATATCATCACCATGCATATTGTATTTTTCGACTATTTTACATGGTTCTTGTTTTAAATTACTTGGAAACATTAAAAAGTGAGCAGGAGACTATTGTGGAGCGGTTTAGTTTAATTAGCTAGCTAACTATAGCTGAAAATAATCTGCTAGAAAATTGCAGTTCAGCAGGAAACAGACAGTTGCTAACTGAAAATGAGAAGTTTTTATCTGCCTCTGACTGAAATCAATGACCCATTATTTAAAAAAACAAAAAAACAAAGAATTTGAAGTGGTAAATCTGCTCCCATTATCAGTGTTAACTACATAGCAGCTGCAGAAGAACGGAAAGCTTGTTGTTGCACCTGTCAACAACAGTAATTACGAGCAGTGAATTGACTTGTCTTTCAGCTCACATCAGTATTTTTCTGCATTTTTCAGATATAGAAAATGTACTTTTCAGCTCAGGACATCACCTGATTAGGTGTCCTTTTTTTTGTGTCTGTTCGAGCGTTGCTGTCTGTCAGTGTCAGAACAGGGTTCACAAAAGCCATAAATCCTTGAGTTGTGGCTGGGTTGTTTTCTTTATGATATGCATAGGCTACTCACTGCATAATCTGCAGTATTTTACTTGGAATAGTATTGCATTTAAGGCATCTTACTTTGCATAAATGAAATTAACTGAAACATAAGGGTTTTGAAAATTGAGAAGTGTGACTACAGTCACTTTTACGACTGTAACACATGAATGTACTTATTGACAAATACGTTAGGGGTGAGCAGAGGAGCATTTGGAGTGAGATGTACATTACCACAGTTTGGAACCTTCTATACTTCAGAATTACTCTTGGAAATAGTATAAAGTGTGGATTGATGTGAAAAGCCGAGTTTCTTACAGATTCCTTTTCTGCCTGACGATGCAATAAATGACCTGAGTTTGAATGTAAATGCACAAATAAACTGTGAAGTGCCTGCAGAGAGGAGAGGCGTTAGACTGGGTTAGACCTAGGTGGTTATGACAGGCTATTCAAAACTGTCAACAGCCTGTGGTTTATAGTTTCAGGTAATGAAAATTCCTCTGTGCTTGAAATGAAGTACAATAATGTTGACAAAGTAATCTCAGCTGAAGCCTTGTTGTCAGAGAAGGGAGACAGGACTCGGGACCTCTGAATGGATTGTGAATAATCTGAACTGGCTGTCTTCTCAGTGCTGCAAAACAACGTCCATGTGACAAAAAGAGATTTTAGACTATGCTTACAGAGTTATCACAGAAACACCTAAACATTTGTAATTAATTAACAACCAGGTATTTCATTAATACTGCTTCCCTATGGATAAATGACAAATTTAGTCACAGCTTCTGTTTTATTACTGCTTTTGTCAGCAGGGAAACGGCAGCTCTCAATTCAATTTCTTGTTAAAATTCAGCATGACAGACACTGGCTGACACAGAGAGCTTCAATTTGGGTCTTCCATTGGACAGGTGGCAATCCAGTAATCATTTTCAATATAGCACTGCACTCTGTATTTTTGTAGTTTTTCCATTAAGAAGTGGCCCTTATGTCAATAAAGACATATTGACAGAAAGACAATTTATATGAATTCATCAGACGTTTTTGTGTGTATCTGTGTGTGTGTGTTCTGCGTGATTTCATTGGAAAAAAAAAATATTTAAAGGTTAGAGCAAAAAAAGAAAAAGATGATTATGAACCGTATCTCACTTGCAGCCCCAGTTATGTGTAACATCAGAGACACTCAAAAATTATTAAAGCAAATCTGAGACTACATCTAGGATACATTAAGTTGCCTAAATTGAAGAACATATTTCATGTGAAATGAGTCGTTTTTTTAGAGATCTCTGTCCACATTGAAACACTTATAATATAAAACCAGCTAAATGTCTTCCTCTGCGCCATCTTTTGACACAGCAAACAACAAAACTGCATTGCAGCCAACAGCTGGTGAGGAGTTGGACAGACAGCTGACCAAATCAGTGTTTCATGGTCGGAAATACAGGTTAATGACCACAGCTGTGCAGCATCGTTGGCTACGTTGACAAACAGTCTATGATTTAAACACTGGCCATTTTGCAAAAGCTCAGATTTGTGGAGAGAAATTGCCAGTTTAGTGTAGATGTACTAGTCAAATCTCAAGTTAGAACCAAATCTTGGACAAATCGGCTTATGAAAAATGTATCATTTGATGATGCGGAAAAGGATAAAACGATGAAACAGTAGCCGCAAATGTACACAATCAACGATACATTAAAAGTGTACAGTGACTACAATTTCTAACTACTTCTTCTGAGCTAAACCATGATCTTTCCTCAAACCTAACCATGTTGTTTTTGTGTCTAAACTTAACCAAACCTTTACCAAAGCATTGCCACAATATAAAAGGATTAATTATTTACTTTTCAACAGTGCGCGACCTGTGTTCATGTAATGAAAAGATATATGTCACCAAATGCAACAGTATGGCACTTTCACAGGTGAGTAATTTGTTTTGGGATGAAAATGCAGTTTTGTCTTACAGATGCATCAGCTATAGTCGAACTATCAGACTGTGGCTAAACAGAAAATACTTCTTTGCTGGCTTAGTTGAAAACCTCATTAAGCAGTTTGTTGATATATTTAACTCTGATTCCAGTGCCTTTCTGTAATACGTATAAAACAAGAGAACATTGAACACTGTGGCCGTAATATTCTGTTTCTACAGGTCCCAGGAGAAGGACTGTGTACATATATCATAGTCTTTGTACTTAAACTCTGTTTATGCCGTGCAACAGTGATATCCCTTTACAGATATTCATTGTCCATGACTCACTAATTCAGAATTAATTTGTACTCAGATTTCTTGTCCTTGAGATTCAGAAACAAAGTGTATGAGGCGTGAAAAGGTTTCCACTGACATGTCTGTTTCCTTTTCTTCTGGAGTTAAATCGACTTTTTCCCTGCAGCTGCAGCCGTCCCAACCTGCAATCACTTTGACAAAGCCTCAAGTTTAACCTTTTTATTAGAAGAAGATATCTGTATTTCCTGCTTCTGCTTTTAACACAAGCAGCAATATAGCACACTATAATACAGTGTATTGATCTTTCCTAACTCTTATCCTTGTCTTTTTTTGCTTTGTGACTGGTTAACAGAGGTATGTGACAACCCACTGGTGTTCAATTTGCCACCGTCATCCTTCAGAAGCTCCTCCCAGCTGTCCAGCAGCCATGGGCCGGTCTTTGCTAAGGTCAACAGAAGAGAAGGTAAGAAATCATCACTGCTTTTGTCCATTGCCCAACTTAAATGTTTTACTACTTGCAATGACAGCAAATTTCAAGACAGATTTATACCTAGGACATTGTCATAAATAATAACTGTTTGGCGTTCTGGTCCAGGTATTGACTGTGGTGCATGACTAGGCTTCATTTATTTGGCACAGAACTTTGCACACAGGGACAACCAAGTGTTTTAACCTTCTGACTTTAGAATTCGTTGTGCAGACTGTGCTCAAATCCTTTGACATAATGTCTTCTTAGTGTGTGAAGGAGGTGGAGGCAGCGATGACATCCAGTCAGGCTTGATGAGTCTCCAGACAAAGTGCTCACTCAACCCAGTTTAAACTTTCATTTATTTGGCTCACCACACAAGCAGCAAAATACCCAGCATATATTTATATGGGTAAACATGACAAATTTAAGTATGTTCATTTGCAGGAATGGGATGTTTTTTGATTTTTCCAGCACAGTTTAGATAAAACCACGCCAACTTCCTTTTGATGAAATCCTCGGTAGAGCAACCGAAGCCTTGACCCTATCCAATATGGAAGTGGGTGAGGTCTCATCTAAATTGGGTTGTAAAAAATAAAAATAAATAAATAATACAAGCGGATGAAACACACCTCTCTCTTGCCATCATATCTTGAGATTTTTATTTAAATTATACTCCTGAAGTCTTTTTTCTAGGAGTCCATTATTGGGTTAAAACCAGTACTGTGAAAACATTGTTTTAGTATGAAATCTCCATGACTTCATGTGTTTCGTCCTGTATCCACTGTGTCCTCTCTCATGATATTGTCCTGATAAAACACACCTAAGAAAGTTGGAGTTAATTTCTGCATCTCTGTGTTTGGTAACGTTATTGATTGGAGCTTGCTAGGTTGCAGCCAACACTGGCTATCAGTCTACAGAACTGAATGTAAATCATCAATGAGGGCATTTCCAGTGCTGCAACTTTCCCATGTGCAATCAACTATGTAAACAGGAAGTTACACTAGCATCACCAGCTGTAATGTCTTCAGCTCAGAAAGAAATAAAGCAGCTTTTATACAGCGAAATTCAGCAACAGATAGGATCTTTTTCTAGATTAACAGAGTGAGTACGATGGACTGGTGAAATGAAGAACTGCTGCATGTTTCTTTTGATTGAACCATGGTTACATGGACAGGCTAACTCACTAGTGAAATGACAGTGAATCGTCACTGTCTGGTGGGACTCATGGCAGTCGACTGTGCCACAAGGAAAGGTTCTCCGCAGGTTGAATTTACAGTCATGATGTGCCGTCCATACTATCTGCTCAGTTCACCTCTGTTGTTATTGCAGCAGTCTACCTGCAGAAGAGATGTACAGTGGCATCAGTGATCAACAAACAGCACATTCTGACGGGTTTTTCATCATCACTGCCGACTTCAATCATGCAAATTTAAAGACGTTTTGCAGAAATTCCAATTAGTAGCCAGTTTGTGTGGTACAAAGCTAGTGCGCACTTCCATTATAACTAGGGTAACTTTGAACTCAAGAACAGCTGGTGCAACTAGCTCCTAAAGTTTTCAGTCTCTTGTTCCATCTTTGTATGTTTCCTTTGCGTTCAGTCATTACATCCAACTCAAACATCATAGTTATGGAAGTGTAAATACAAAGAACATCATGGTGACTGTGTGTTGTTGATTCCACTTAGGTGAAATTTGCTTCTTTTTTTTTTTCTTTTTTTTTAAATCCATCACTGGTCTAATTTGCCTGATCTTCACAGTTCCTTAGATGTATTTAAAGAAGTAAGCATGGATGGTTTTATGTCCTGGAACTATTTGTGCTAAAGAGGCTTCTGTTAGCTCAAGCTCCCAGGTTAATGCTCTTCTCTACACTTTTCTCTCACAGCAGTGACCCTTTCCCTTTTCTCAGAGTTGTGTTTGAAAGCATGAACAGTGAAAGGTTTAGAGTGGAGGCTATCCATAAAAAAGTTTTGCCTTGTGCAACTTTAAACTTGATGCACTTGGTCAGTTGTTGACATCAGCTGTCGAGATGCACATTCAGGCCAGTGAAATGCTGGGAACAGATTGATGTCCCTCAACTGTACAGCATCTCCCTCTTTTTCACTCTGTTCTGTGGGCTGTGGTGGTGCATTTTCTTCCTTGGTGCAGAAAAGAGTCTTTGCTTCTCGACAAGACGCTCAGCACAAAACATCAAAGACAAACCTCAGCTGGTTTCACACAGTCTGAGAGATGCCTCTGTGGTCGCTGGGGATTGGAGGGAGGGAGGCATAGATAAAGACAAAAAAGATAGGTAGGTAGTTCGATAGGACAGCGATTACTGCCAACTATATGTATTATATATAGAAATGCATCTGAATTATATTAGCCTAGTAGATCAAAAACTCTCCACAGGGCCATCTCCCCTCAGCCGGGGTATAAATCTGATTCGTGATTCACTAACCACAATAAAAATTCAAGAGGGAGCTCTCTGCTGGGTGCTGATGCGGGGCTTTATGGAGGGTTATCATGGCTTGTTTTTGGAGGTTTGTAGATTTCTGCATTTGCCAGAGCAGAGGATCATCTGGGATTTCTTTCTCTTTTACTCCTACTATAAGAATAATTTGACCAACTCTGAGACAAATTTAAGATGAGCCACTTGAATGTTGCTTTCTGAGTGAGTTTGATTGTGAAGGCTGTACAGTGTGTCCCTGTAAACACAGTCCAACACATTGTAGGAAATTAATGCAAGACAGAAATTGTTGTTCTCATTTCTTGGCTCTGTAGGCACTGCTGAAACAGAGCCCATCACCCAGCTGAGGCAGTTCCTGCCGAATACAGTATATAGTATGAGCATATGATTTGTCTTTGTGAAGTGTATTAATTCAGTCAGAGCTGATTCAGGATAGATCTTGAATTTTCTTGGGTACTGGGAAGGATTTGTAACGTGTGTCAGTGGTGAAAAGTAGAACTGAAGAACGATGCTAGTTGAAGTGTCCTTTCCATCACTAAGTCGTTATAACAGACTCCAAAAGTCTTTTATCAGACGCCAAGTTGCCAGCTGGGATGTCGAGGTTACAAAACTCCCACATGCCTCCTTGGCCCTCACCACTGCCAGTTAGTCTCATCCTGGCTGGTCAGCCCATATGGGGGCTGGCACTGAAAGGACTGTTCTCACATGGTGGCCAGTTAATCCCATTCAGGCATCAGGGTGCTTCCTTCATGTCCAGTGTTGTGGCTATCTGTATATGTACTACTGTATGGCTGCACGCTGAATGGGGCCAACACCAACGGGAGGAAGCAATGGCCCTTCACTGGTGCAAAGTGGACAATTAATTAATTTGGGGAAAGCCCTGGCACTGAGTCAGTCCTCCCTTCATTCTGTTGAAGTCCAAAAAAGATTATAGGGAGAGGCCAGAGAGGTGAGGGCCTTGACACAGAGCTCACCAGGGGGCCCTCCATTCTGGTTTAGAGGCCAAAGGAGGCATGAGCTTAAAGCTGATGGCAACAGACCAGAGGATGGATGGAAGACATAAACTTGTGATGCGAAAGTTTTTCCTCCAACCAGGCAGCAGATGTGGGTCTGAGACCAGAGCAAAGCAGCAAGTCAGTGTCAAAAAATTGTGCGAAATAAGATGCATTTATCAAGTGACTCACTTCTATTTATAGTGTAAAAGAGCAACTGTCAAGTGATCACACAATTGATCACATGTATGCTCAGAGAAGTCATATCCAATCAGAGACATACATTGACTCATCTGCTAATATTGTACATTCCTTTAAAAAAAATCCTTAGTTTATTATGTGGTATGTTATTCTACAAGAACACATTCGGAGTATAATTATCTTTTTTTAATTAATTTTATTTGTATGAAATCTCCAGAATTAATTAACATGGGAAATTAACATCCGTTTAATACATTAATAATGTATAAATATGTAAATTGGCATAAAGTAATAGGAAATAGATTGAAATGGGAAAAATGGAGTATTCATGACCAAGTGCAGACAATGAGGATGCAAATTAAAACAATGTCTGTTTGTCTGCAACCCTGGAAAATGCCAAAAAGAAAAAAAATGTTGCTAACACTGCTCTGTTCTTAATTATATTGCCTCAGCTAATGAATTATTATTATCTACTTGATATACTGATTAAGAGAATGTCTGAAGTATTAAGTCAAAAAAGTTTGATAAATTGTTTTTATTAATAGGTTTGTGAGTAGGAGTAAAAACAAAGCATTTTTAGTTTCATCTTGCACAAAGCGAAAAATTATACTTTTAGCAGTTTGATAAGTATGAGCCCTGCTGTGACACCCAAAACAGGACTGAAGTCTTCACACTCCATCCCAGTGGAAGTCTTGCTGTGTGTTTGTGCCAGGACACTTGAAAAAGCAATGATCTATTATCCAACACATCCTCACAGGTTTGATTAGGCTGCATGCTGTATATGTGTGCGAGGTAAAGAGATGAGTGGTTGGGGCCCGTGTGATTCATAAAGCTCACACTCAGATCTTGCTGATCACAATGGAAGCTTGATTACACAGGATCGGACATCCAGTGTGGATAAAGACACTGAGCAGTGGATGTGAATGCCCCTTTTTAAACTGCAGATATTATTAGCTGGTCAACGATCGCTATTTCTTCCTTTCATTCTGCCCCTTGTATTTTCTCATATCTCCAAAACCTTTCACTTTTTTTTTTTTTTTTTTTCTTGAATTTTGCTCCCTTCTCCCTCGAGTATGACCTTTTACTTTCATCATTTATCACCTCTCAGTCACATCCTGCTCCACCACTCGCTGGTTGTACATCTTGTAGTGTGCGGTCTGTTGCAATAGTAATTTTAACTTTTGGGCTGCCAAGAAAACATTGAGACAACTTCATTCCATCTTATAGCCAAATGTTAATGAGTATTTAACATTTATAGCCAAATGTTAATAGCAGTATTTAACACCTAAACGCTCTCTGTTTTTCAGTGGGCCATACTGATAATTGCACATTAGAAGCACTGTAATTATGCTGAAATAGGTTTCATCAGTCTCTAGTAATCATTTTCTCGAAGTAGTAATTTAGATTTGAAAAGGGGATTTTAACATTAGCAGCGGGGTGTAGGTTGAAGTGAACTACGTGGAGGGAACCACAGAATCGGGTATTGATCATTGTGTAATGTTTATGTGCCACCTCTGCCTCTCCCGGAGCCCATGTGACGCTGCTCTTAAACACCTTATCTGGTTAAATTCCACCACTCCTCCACTAAAATCCTCTTAATCTGAGGTAGTCACTCTCTCCATGAATCTAATTATATGGGTAAATATTGTCTGATTCCTTGACAAAATGCAGCTAAATGCTTCTCACCTTAGCCTTCTTTCTATATCGCTTCTACATCCCTCACTCACTTTACTGAAAATAGCCCGAATCATTAATCCATGACAGCTCCTTTTAAAAAAGCACAGACAATTTTATGCTCTGACTACTCAACCTATTTACTGGTGTCACTAACTGTGGTCCAGATATCTAATTAAACCACATTCAGTCACATGAATGAAATGTGTGATAATAAACTTGATTTATGTGTTACTTTCAGAACATTAAAAGGCAGCTAAATTTACAATAACGGAAAAACAAACCTGGAGGAGCAGACAATGTAAACAACTCTAAAACATTTCAAATTAATCTGACAAGAGAAAAAGGGAAAGTTAAAAGCAGAAATAGTGGAGATCCTCCTCTCCAGAAACATGACAATACTGCTCGTTTGTCCATAAACTTAAAACCATCAATGTCTAAGGTTTTCTGACGAGGAAGTTATAGTAGTGGTGAAAGTAATTACTGTCATTGGCATTGGAGTGAATGTCACAACTACTTTGATGTTTTCTTATTGCGAAACATTTTGGGTTGGGTGAACAAAATGTGTGAGACAGGAGACTTCAGTTTAGGTCCTGTATTGTACCAATAGTTAACCTGGTGTCTTTTCATGATGATGCTTCTCTGTTCTTTACCAAACAAAAAAAACAAACAAACAGTGCACATGACCGCTAACAAGAACAGGACAGAGGATGGGAAATGTGCAGTACATACATGCAAAGGTCCAATTCATTTTTCTAGCAAATGTGCAGTCGATGTGCTTGCAGTGTTGTGTACACTGTCTCAGATCTCAAGTTTTGGGCTGCATGCCAGTGGTGTGCGGTGACTTTTGCCGAACCGAGCAGCCAACTGCGGCTAACATACCTTTTCATGAGACTAGAAGCAGCAAATCTCTAAAATTCAGGCCCTGTCCTGTCTCATGATTTTATGCTGCCTGTTTCCCCTGTGCTGAAAGTCTCTCTCCTGCATCTTGATGCTCTCTGCCTGGACATCTTCATCTTTCTCCATCCTGTCTGAAGAAATTTTAGGATTTTTCTTCTGAACCGACACTAAATCAAATTTGCAGTATACAGGAAAAATATGTAAAAATCATTTCTATGGTAATCTTCAAAAAATGATATTACAATTAACTAGATTATTGCTGTTTTAACTATAGAGGTCATGGATCACAAATCAGAAAAGGATTTTTCTGATTTTTTGCTAACAAGTGGCATCCAAAAAACTTCAACTCATGCAGGATGGGAGAACAGACTGCAGGCAGGAGTCCGACGACAGATTCCACACTGTACTGGAAATGCTTGGTGATGCCTGACAGAGGTCTCTGTTTGATCTGTTAGATTAAATTTACTGGGAGCTGTCAGTGCAGTGTCCAGCTCTTTTGTCCATATATTTTTGAGCCAGAGATCCAAACTGTAACAGGCCTTTTTCTGTGCTTTCAAATTCAATGGGTTTTGTCCATTTTATACCAAATTTTAATGCAGATGTAATAAGGCACCTTGCTTACTTTTTACATTTCTACAACTGTCACATGGTTCTTTTTGAAGACACTGTGACCTCTGGGTTTGTCACATATACTGTCCTTGTTATAAAAACCAAACATTGTTGATGCTTCTGTGAACTTCATTGATTTGTTCTGCTTTATAAACTCTGTTAGTCTCATTATGTAGCAGTCCTGTTACTTCATCTTCCACAGTTTGTTAAAATTCCCCAAAGCTGGCATCTCCAGGGACCAGTCCTAATTTGAGTCTGATGCAGTCCTCTAAGACACATACAATTGGTTTCATAGCTGCATGTCACTGTTTATAAGGTCTTTTATAACTGACATTACTCATCACACATGGTCCAGTGACCTGCCTCGACTAAAAACTTTTTAGGATTTGTTTCTTATTTTGATTTTTCACTTCCCACCTTTGAGATTAATATGGCTGTTTGTTTGCTCCGTTGCTGAGTCATTTTTATATATAGCTGCATATCTCCCAGGTTGTCAGAAAAACACCTTAAGCGCCACCTAAAATCTACTGCAGCTCTTTGACTCTGCATCGCAAATCTGCTTAAAACGCTTTCAAATTCCCCCAAACCCACACAGACGCATGTACAAATCTTGACCTGGTAATGCTGTGTGTCTCTGCCTGGCTGTCTGTGTCTTACTGCCTCTCTTTGAGACCTGCCAAGTTTGGAGGATTTCTCCTCCTGCAGTGGCTTATATCCTTATTCCCATCTGTCCTGTTTTTGTCTTGTTGTTCCCTTTTGTATCTTCACCTTTCCTTTACCTCTTACTGAGTGGCACAGTAGTGCATCACTGCTAACCACACTTTGCATTTATGTGGTGCACACATCTGCTGCTTTTAGTGAAGCCATTGCCCTGACAGGAGTTGTGTCAGCTCCTGTTTTTTGTTTGACACTAACACACTAACACGTGGAGACTGCAAGTGGAAGAGAGCGGCTGTGCTGGATGTTGTGTTCTTCTACTGTCTTATTAAGAAAAACAGACGCTGAAGTTAATTCTCAATGTGTTGTTCTGTCTAACGCCAGTGGGGACCGGTCTAGTTGTGGGTGTGGTGTTATAGAAGCTGACTGGTAGTTTGAAGTGTGTCTCTGTTGTTCAGCTGCCACTATTTACAGAGCAATACTCTATGGCTATAGAGGACAGGATTGGATTGCACCAGTTCTTGAGGACTTCTAGCCACAGTTTTAAACTGATTTACTAAATATGTTACCATCATTATTATCATTATATATTAAATGTAAGAAAATGTCAGTGAGTAAAGAGAGTAAAGGAAAATTTATAGCACTCCAATCAGGAGTTTTCCATTATGTAAACAGGAAGTGAGTGTTGTGATATATTGTCCAAAAAGAACAGGTTTAGGGCCTAAATCATATTATAGACCTTACTTTATTCATGTAGATGGAGAAATCTAATGGAAAATATCTAGTTTAACTAACCTACACATAATTTCATTGTTATAGTTATTGGCATAACATTTTAATTTGAGGTATATTGTGTTTTTTGTGAAATTATCCAGCATTGCAGCGCTGTATTTGACCCTATGTCGATCATATTGCATGTTAATGTAAATTCTGTTGGTTAGGTATCACTTTTACTACATGTGCTAGTTACTAGGTTTAAATATTTAGTAACTAATCTCTATGTAAGAACTAGTTTGTGTGGTGCCACAAACACTGGCTCTAATCTTTGTTTGTCCGTCCTTTTCTTTGTATCTGGAGCATCAGAAACTTATCTTGGACGTTTTCTAGGTTTTCCTGCAATAGGCCTCACCATACTCGTATAGTTGATGTGGCCTACTCTGTCTGCATTGCCATTCCTCCCTCCTCAATTCTGACAAACCAGTCATTGCTGGTTGAGGTAAATTGCATCCCTACCAGTGCAGGAATGTAGAGCTGAGATAGGTGAGCTTCCACCGCTGCAACTCTTCCCTGCGATGGTCTAAAGCGGTCTTGTCTTGTGAACCTTTGTTCTTGTGAGCTCGCATTTAGTTTATAGCATACAGAGCTCTGCAGGTTGTTAACCTCTGGAACCCGAGGCTGTTTTTGCTCATTCTTTACTCCCTTTTTATTATTCATAGTCACTTCATGCAGTCATGCCATAGGGTCATTAAGGAGAAGGTTAGACCACTCAGAAATGCTATCATTTGATGGTTGAGTACCATACATGTATACATGTAATGACACATGGCTTTAAGCATTGAAGGGCCCTAGATATAAGGTTTCCAGTTTCACAAGCTTGATCCTAGTATCAAGATTACAAGGTTCTGAACACACTCTGCTTCACATTTAATCTAAACTCAGTGATATAAGGAGGTCTATAGTTGGTTCCACCAATGCAGGTTCTTATTTTGATCTAACATGCTGTCAGGCAGTGAGATGCTGATCTTGTTCAGCGTAAATCAAGGATACTTGTAAAACACTTGTGGTGTCTGATGGGCACGAACTGGCTGCTGTGGGAACTGATCTGAGTTTCTGTTCCATCTCCCACCCCTGCCGCCATAAAAAAGTCATAATCCAGCCCTGACACCACACGTCCTTGGCTTGTATCCTAATGCTGAGCCAGGAGGAAGCATCCAAAATAACATTCCCTTTGATGCTTTCATGCTAGCCCAAATAAATCCATGTATGATGAGCAGCAATGACACATTTTTACTTATTAGGAGGAAATTTTTGGGAGACTTGTTGAGAAATGAGAACATGGACACTCAGTTTGTGCATCCTCGGTGGATTAGCACACGGCTGACCTTTTTAGCTTTTTGCTTTTTAATGGCCACTGGATGAATACATTTCATTAATAAAATATTCTGAACTCAAAATGTGATTTTTGGGTTAATTCTAAAATCTGTTTCTGTTGAGCAACTATGTACTAATCAAACTTGTATTGATTTTAGCTGCACAGTCTCCACAAACCTTGTATTTAGTGAGACCTTTTGAAATGAGGCCTATAATTCAAAACAGGAAATGTTTTATTTACTTTATATTTTAAAACTTTTTTATCTCTAGGGCTTCAACTTCAATACATTTTTCATGCAGATTGAAAAATGTCTGTTGCACTGAATGTTTGTCAGATTCATTAAAGTTTACCTTGTCATTAAGATAGTTGCCAGTTTCATTTGATTGTTTTATTTAGGAAAATGAAAGGCTTGTATTCGTGTTCATACAAAATTTAACAATGAGGAACATTTGTTTTGCTCTGTGTTTTGTTGTTCTGTACTGAATGGGGGGAAAGAAGTACTGTGGCCCTGAAAGCTCAATGCACTGCAACTTAAGAAAACATGCAAATAGACAAAACAAACAAATTCAGAAAACATCATTTTGACAACACATGTGCTGCACACACTCACAACACAATGGAAGCATTTCCAGGGGACCCTAAGAAGTGATGAACCTGGCTGTGACACAGTTGTTGTTCAATGCCTTGTGTTCGTCCCAACCGAGTTCATCACTTTTTTTAAAGTTATTTTTTGCCTTGATTATGTGAAGTGGAAGAGAGGACGAATTGATTTTGAGAGAGATTTGAGATGATTCTGGAACTGAACGAGGAGGGGAGAAGTTTAATGGGAACATGAAGCCAAGATGCAATGAAAGCAAGAAAAGATGCAAGAAGAGAAGAGAAGAGCAAAGTAGAGAGAGAACATCATATGACGAAAAGATGACTGCACAGCACTAGCAAGAGCAAGGAAGAATTGGAGAGAAGAGTAGACCGTACAAAGAGAGGAGAGATGAAGTGGACTGAGAGAGAAGTTGGAAAAGTAGATCAGAGTGAGAGATGAGGCGAGGATGCGCAGAGAGTCGAGAGTACAGGCAGAGAGAGAGAGAGAGAGAGAGAGAGAGAGGAGAGAGAGAGAGAGAGAGAGAACTGGTGTAAGGATTACGCTCCCCATTGAGGAGACCCCTCATCACTTTTTTGTATCCACTGAGAAACACTTCTGTTGCGTTGTTGAGTTTTTCAGCACATATATGTTGTCAAAATGGATGAATTTGATGGGTTTTGTCTATTTGCATGTTTTATTAAGTTCGCAGTGCATTGTGGCCATGGCAACAGTTTCATCTGAATGTCCGGCAGAGCTCCTGACCTCTTTTAACCTCAGTCACCTTCCTGAGTGGGGAAGAAAAGCCTTGGTGTCATTACAGTTAGAGAGAGAAAACAAGCAGATTAACTGCATCAGAACTGACAGTCATGCATGACGGAAACTATTGTTGTGGTGATCAAACAAGTAAATGTGTGACTAACATGGCAGATTTTAGTGCATCATGTTTTCCCACACAGATGTTGATGTTTACACTCTCCTCTCATCTCCTTCTTTAGGTCTCTTTCTGCTTTCTCCCCAGTTCTTGATGAGCAAGGGTCTCATCTCTCCGTCTTCTCCTTCTACTACTAATTCCTCCTGTGCTGTCCAGAGAGATGTCAGTTTATCCTCAGTCTCTGTCTCATTCTCCCTCTTTTCCTTTGTCTTGTTCTACTTCTTCCCTCTTCCGTCCAGCCGTAATGAGTAAAGGTCAGTGTGTCTGAGCTCTCCTGTTGTGCTGTCGGTGTTTGTGTCTGTTACCAAGGTATTTACCAGCTCTGGCCTTTAGCTGCTGTCCTAACAAGCAGCAAACACAGCACTGCAACAGCTGGTGGAGGAAAAAATGCTGGAGCAAGAGGAAAGACAACCCAAGACACAGTTCATTCAACACAAACCCAAACATTTCATAAAATCTGGTTTTAATAGAGAAACAAAATATCAAATCATGTTGCTTTTGATTGTTTATTTGTGTTGTTGCCAATGATATTGTTTATTTTTGTTGACACCACAATAATCTATGATAAAGAAGTAGATGAAATAGTCAATAGTAATAGTAATAATCTGTTTCCCATTGGAGTATGTAAAATGTCCAAAATCAAGGTGAGATTATACTTAATGTATGTTTATTAATGCATCTGAGTTACAGAAACTTACAGCAAAGACTAAAACTCTGTTTTGTCAAAAAGGCAGAGGTTGGAATGCACGCAATCAAATGAGGCAACTGAGTTAAAATGAGCAAAATCTAGCAGGTAGAAGATATGCCAGCTGAGGTCAGCAAAATGCAGGTGAGAAGAATGCCAGACAAAAATGGCAGGTGAGATTGAAAATAAACTCCCAACACTATGGCCAGGAGTGTTAGTGAGAAAAGAGTAGGTGCAAAAGGAGATGGTAAATACAGCAGGAGAATCTCATCAGGTGTTGCAAAGTGGGTGTGGGAATGAGTCTGGCTGTGATGACAGTAGAGTTAGTAACTGCCAGATAAATATGCAGGAAAATATGCGCCAAAGTTAAGAAATCGCTGATGTCTTCGTCTCTTTTGGAGCTTTCTCCAAATTTTTTTCTCCTGATTTTGTTTTAACAATAGTATAATTCACAGCTGCTCCCATTGCAAGAGCTGTGTCTGCTACAAACCTCAGTGAATACTGTCTCCTTGAAGCAGGATACAGGGCTTTTAAACCACTTTTACCTACAATCAAACATTCCATCTTATGGTGGCCATTTCAGGAGAGTTAGCTGTTTAAGTGCGGCTACAAAGGAAGTGTTTTATCAGTCGTCAGCTCTCAAGCTCATCTGATGGGAGAAGATACGCTTCTATTCTTGAATCATTTTATGCTTCAAGTCGTTTTCTTCTATTTTATGTGCAAAACTACCATTGATTGTGTGTTGGACTCTTTCACAAAACCTCAAGATGTTCAAATAGTTTCGTATATAACAGAGAAAGACAGCAAATCCTCACATTTGAAAAAAGCTGAAATCAGAGAATATTCAAAGACAAACGATTTAATTGATTATCAAGGTAGTTGCAGATTAATTTAGTGCTGATCGGACAAATTGAAATTTCACTGGATTTTTTCTTACTGGGAGACACAATGGGACTGAGCCACTCTTAGAGTGTATTAGATACTGTAACACATGTGCTACACTGCTGCAACAAGTGAAGAAAAAGAAGGTCATGGGTGGTTGAGATAGTTCCCTCAGACACAAAACTGACTACTGTTGGACAGGATGTGGCGGTGTAGGACCACAGCTGGCAACAGCCCATCACATGAAACAGTGCAGATGAGAATCACTGTGGATTGTGTTCCTACAACAATGATTAGCTAATCCAATATAAAGGTGGCTTCATAATAGATGTGAGGGAATTGAGGAATGTGTGTCTGAAGTGTTGTGGTGTTGATTTGTCTTGGTCTTATGTCAGCAGATGACATCACCTGGCAACACAATCTCAAGTGCTTTTTTAGGCTGGCTGTTTTATTATTGCATTTATGTTACGTTGTGTGTGTGTGTGTGTGTGTGTGTGTGTGTGTGTGTGTGTGTGGTGTGGGTGGTTGTGTGTGTGTGTGTGTGTGTGGTGTTGTGCTGTGTGTGTGTGTGTGTGTGTGTGTGTGTGTGTGTTGTGGCGTGTGTGCTTATGTGTGTGTGTGTGTGTGTAAGGTAGCTGGCCTGTAGGGAAGAAATCCCATCTGCTGTTCAGGCACCATGGATTTGGCTGTGGTCTGATTCAGCACTTTTTCTTAAACATGCGTATACACACACACACACACACACACACCACACCTTTCTCAGTATTCAAAGTGTCATTATCTTGTAGCTGCCTTTTCCATCACCCACAATGGTTCTTCATAATCAGGTTCTGCCATAGCGCTCCCTGCGTTTTCTCTCTCCTTACACCACACAACACACACACACACACACACACAACACACTTTTCTTTTCGTAGGGGTTGCCAGCAGCATCCAAAGTAAAATAAAGATTACAGTTGGATGAGTTTTTTGTCAGTGTCTTTGCAAAAGGTTACTGTAGAGGAACACACTGTCTGTGCTCTCTCAGCCTACTTCCTTCTCCTCTGAATGTCTCTCTTCATGTTGCAAGACAACAAACACACAGTTGTCTTTCGTGATGGTCATTACTGTGCTGCTCCACTCACCGTCTCCAGCCCACAACCCTCTCCATCAGATTCGATATTCCTGGGTCAAACCTCACCCAATGAGTGCAGTTGTCTGATATGTCCCAGGACGGGGGCTCAGACTGTGCGGTGTCAGGGGTGTTTGTCTTCCCTTGCTTGTTTCGAGGTTTGTAACAGGACTTCTCAGTGAGATTAATTCAAACAGAGACCTTTCTTTGTTCAGATCAAGACTTTCTGTTACTGCGTGTGGCTTTTTGCTGAGCTGTCACTTTTAAATACCACACGGACATTTAGTCCATTCTTTAAAAAGATGACTGTGCCAAAACATTACATTTAAAACTTGAGCTCAGGACCTCAGGCTGGACATAAGCAATAATAGCTTATTACTTTTTTTTAATTAATACAGTAAAGATATCAGGTGCATTTTTATCAGTGTTTATTTTGACTGAAATAAAGGTGGAAATCTGATTCTAAAATAGTTTTTGCAGCATAAAGTGTCCCTTTCCTCCTCTCCCTCTTTTATGGCACAAATCACTAACTTCGCTCCCTCTGTGCACCTTTAATGGACTCCGGTATATTCATGAATAGGTCATCGTGCAACCTTTTCCTCTCTCTTCACTCACTGTTAATAATAAGACATCTCTCAGCCAGTGTTCTCTGCAGAGGCCCGTGTTTACCAGAAACCTCCATGTGGAAAAATCCAGGTGGAATCAACTGAAAAACTAAATCTCGCTTCCTTTTATAAAAACAAATGGGTGAAATTGTTCTGTGACCAACATATAACAATAATAAGATACAATAAGATAAAATACATCAATAAAGTAAAATCCTTTTTCCTACAAACTAAGAAATATTGTGAAAATCAAAAACTATATTATTGAGATCTGTAAAAAGTCATTCATGTGTATTGGTCTCACTGTAACTCACTGTTCACAGCCCTGAGTTGTTCTTTCTGAGCCTCTGCTCCAGCTGCTGCGAGACCGTTAACTAATACAGCGTAGCTCACACGTCACTGGCAGTGTTGGCCAATCTACCACTGGTTACACATTGAGGGCAAGAATTGATTTTTAAATTCTTTTAATTGCCTATAAAGCACTACACGGACTGACCCTATCTATATTTCTGAATATAGATAGGGTCACCGAATTGCAGTGACAAATATCCCACAGTGCTGATGGTACTAACTTCTTTTACTCTGCAGTATGAACACAGTGTCAGTTAATCTCCAACACACCTGGATGCCCCCTCCAGCTGCGGCAACAGCTGTTGCCAAGACCGAGAGGGGAGCGGCGCCACCAACCAAAAACACGGGAGGGATGTTACATCTGCAAAAACACTGTTGAAATACAATCAGTGATTTAGTCAATGTGGAAGTGATTTTACCTCACTCACCCTCAAGTGTTGTCACCTTGGTGGTCCCATTAAAAAAAACAATGGCAGGACACATTTTGAAACTCGGTTTGTGGTTGTATGTAAACTAGCCTTTAAATACCGTCCTGGTGCTCCACAGTTTAATCCATCTCCTTCAAGGTGTTTGTGACTCAAATATCCCACTTAATGTCTTTATTATGAGGATTTATTATTTATCATCATGAAACCCATGGAAGTATTTGAACACATAGCAGCGTTTTAAAGCTGTGAGCATGTAAGTTGACTTAAAATCAAAGTCAGAAGGAGATAAAGCTATATATTACACTGTATTTTGAACATTTTCAAGCTTAAAGATCAAGTTTCTTATGAAAGGGCTGACGCTAATAACTGCAGGACTCAAGGCATTAGCATACTATGACTTGTTTGTTTGTATTCCTATTCATCTGTTGAATGCCTCACCACTAAATCTGTGACATTACAGCAACATATTACAACAAGCAGTTTGCATTAGATGTCCAAGGCTGTAAACGCTTATTATTTGGCTGTAAGAATTTAAAAGATCTCAGCACGGAGCAACTCGTCCAGAAGATATGATTCACAAAGTTTAAGGTTTAATTGCAGGTAGAATTAAAATGTAATGAATCACATTTTACTCCCATTTGTCTCTCGATCCTCTGTTCACCCCTCTTCTCCATCAACACACAAACACACCACCACACACACACATACATACTGAATGAAATGAAAATCTCATTACTTTAACTACAGCTTTTGTTGTCCCTGTCCCTCTCGGTGCAGGAGCTTGGGAGTTGGGTCTCCTCTTGTCTTCTGACAGATACCAGTGGTGC
>NW_019174257.1:11073800-11091955 GCF_002260705.1 Seriola dumerili
TTATGTTTTAATTATTTGTATTAATTGTCTTGTTTAATGTATTTTTATTATTTATAGTATTATTAGTTGTGACACTAACACACTTAACACGTGGAGACTGCAAGTGGAAAGAGAGCGGCTGTGACTGGATGTTGTGTTCCTTCTACTGTCTTATTAAGAAAAACAGACGCTGAAGTTAATTCTCAATGTGTTGTTCTGTCTAACGCCAGTGGGGACACGGTTTCTAGTTGTGGGTGTGGTGTTATAGAAGCTGACTGGTAGTTTGAAGTGTGCTCTGTTGTTCAGCTGCACTATTTACAGAGCAATACTCTATGGCTATAGAGGACAGGATTGGATTACACAGTTCTTGAGGACTTCTAGCCACAGTTTTAAACTGATTTACTAAATATGTTACCATCATTATTATCATTATATATTAAATGTAAGAAAATGTCAGTGAGTAAAGAGAGTAAAGGAAAATTTTAGCACTCCAATCAGGAGTTTTCCATTATGTAAACAGGAAGTGGAGTGTTGTGATATATTGTCCAAAAAAGAACAGGTTTAGGGCCTAAATCATATTATAGACCTTACTTTATTCATGTAGATGAGGAGAAATCTAATGAGAAAATATCTAGTTTAACTAAACCTACACATAATTTCATTGTTATAGTTATTGCATAACATTTTAATTTGAGTATATTGTGTTTTTTGTGAAATTATCCAGCATTGCAGCGCCTGTATTTTGACCCTATGTCCGATCATATTGCATGTTAATGTAAATTCTGTTGGTTAGGTATCACTTTTTACTACATGTGCTAGTTACTAGGTTTAAATATTTAGTAACTAATCTCTATGTAAGAACTAGTTTGTGTGGTGCCACAAACACTGGCTCTAATCTTTGTTTGTCCGTCCTTTTCTTTGTATCTGGAGCATCAGAAACTTATCTTGGACGTTTTCTAGGTTTTCCTGCAATAGGCCTCACCATACTCGTATAGTTTGATGTGGCCTACTCTGTCTTGCATTGCCATTCCTCCCTCCTCATTCTGACAAACCAGTCATTGCTGGTTGAGGTAAATTGCATCCCTACCAGTGCAGGAATGTAGAGCTGAGATAGGTGAGCTTCCACCGCTGCAACTCTTCCCTGCGATGGTCTAAAGCGGTCTTGCTTTCTTGAACCTTTGTTCTTGTGAGCTCGCATTTAGTTTATAGCATACAGAGCTCTGCAGGTTGTTAACCTCTGGAACCCGAGGCTGTTTTTGCTCATTCTTTACTCCCTTTTTATTATTCATAGTCACTTCATGCAGTCATGCCATAGGGTCATTAAGGAGAAGGTTAGACCACTCAGAAATGCTATCATTTGATGGTTGAGTACCATACATGCTATACATGTAATGACACCATGGCTTTAAGCATTGAAGGGCCCCAGATATAAGTTTCCAGTTTCACAAGCTTGATCCTAGTATCAAGATTACAAGGTTCTGAACACACTCTGCTTCACATTTAATCTAAACTCAGTGATATAAGGAGGTCTATAGTTGGTTCCACCCAATGCAGGTTCTTATTTTGATCTAACATTGCTGTCAGGCAGTGAGATGCTGATCTTGTTCAGCGTAAATCAAGGATACTTGTAAAACACTTGTGGTGTCTGATGGGCACGAACTGGCTGCTGTGGGAACTGATCTGAGTTTCTGTTCCATCTCCCACCCCTGCCGCCATAAAAAAGTCATAATCCAGCCCTGACACCACACGTCCTTGGCTTGTATCCTAATGCTGAGCCAGGAGGAAAGCATCCAAAATAACATTCCCTTTGATGCTTTCATGCTAGCCCAAATAAATCCATGTATGATGAGCAGCAATGACACATTTTACTTATTAGGAGGAAATTTTTTGGAGACTTTGTTGAGAAATGAGAACATGGACACTCAGTTTGTGCATCCTCGGTGGATTAGCACACGGCTGACTTTTTAGCTTTTTGCTTTTTAATGGCCACTGGATGAATACATTTCATTAATAAAATATTTCTGAACTCAAAATGTGATTTTTGGGTTAATTCTAAAATCTGTTTCTGTTGAGCAACTATGTACTAATCAAACTTGTATTGATTTAGCTGCACAAGTCTCCACAAAACCTTGTATTTAGTGAGACCTTTTGTAAATGAGGCCTATAATTCAAAACAGGAAATGTTTTATTTTTACTTTTATTTTTAAAACTTTTTTATCTCTAGGGCTTCAACTCTCAATACATTTTTCATGCAGATTGAAAAATGTCTGTTGCACTGAAGTTTGTCAGAATTCATTAAAGTTTACCTTGTCATTAAGATAGTTGCCAGTTTCATTTGATTGTTTTATTAGGAAAATGAAAGGCTTGTATTCGTGTTCATACAAAATTTAACAATTGAGGAACATTTGTTTGCTCTGTGTTTTGTTGTCTGTACTGAATGGGGGGGGAAAGTACTGTGCCCTGAAAGCTCAATGCACTGCAACTTAAGAAAAAACATGCAATAGACAAAACAAACAAATTCAGAAAACATCATTTTGACAACACATGTGCTGCACACACTCACAACACAATGGAAGCATTTCCAGGGGACCCTAAGAAGTGATGAACCTGGCTGTGACACAGTTGTTGTTCAATGCCTTGTGTGCGTCCCAGCCGAGTTCATCGAGAGAGAGAGAGAGAGAGAGAGAACTGGTGTAAGGATTACGCTCCCATTGAGGAGACCCCTCATCACTTTTTTGTATCCACTGGAAACACTTCTGTTGCGTTGTGAGTATTTGCAGCACATATGTTGTCAAAATGATGAATTTGATGGGTTTTGTCTATTTGCATGTTTTATTAAGTTGCAGTGCATTGTGGCCATGGCAACAGGTTCATCTGAATGTCCGGCAGAGCTCCTGACCTCTCTTTAACCTCAGTCACCTTCCTGAGTGGGGAAGAAAAGCCTTGGTGTCATTACAGTTAGAGAGAGAAAACAAGCAGATTAACTGCATCAGAACTGACAGTCATGCATGACGGAAACTATTGTTGTGGTGATCAAACAAGTAATGTGTGACTAACATGGCAGATTTAGTGCATCATGTTTTCCCACACAGATGTTGATGTTTACACTCTCCTCTCATCTCCTTCCTTTAGGCTCTTTCTGCTTTCTCCCCCAGTTCTTGATGAGCAAAGGTCTCATCTCTCCGTCTTCTCCTTCTACTACTAATTCCTCCTGTGCTGTCCAGGAGATGTCAGTTTATCCTCAGTCTCTGTCTCATTCTCCCTCTTTCCTTTGTCTATGTTCTTCACTTCTTCCCTCTTCCGTCCAGCCGTAATGAGTAAAGGTCAGTGTGTCTGAGCTCTCCTGTTGTGCTGTCGGTGTTTGTGTCTGTTACCAAGGTATTTACCAGCTCTGGCCTTTAGCTGCTGTCCTAACAAGCAGCAAACACAGCACTGCAACAGCTGGTGGAGGAAAAATGCTGGAGCAAGAGGAAAGACAACCCAAGACACAGTTCATTCAACACAACCCAAACATTCATAAATCTGGTTTTAATAGAGAAACAAAATATCAAATCATGTTGCTTTTGAATTGTTTATTTGTGTTGTTGCCAATATATTGTTATTTTTGTTGACACCACAAGATTTTAGGTAGATAATAGTAATAGTAATAGTAATAATGAAATAAATCATGTTCGTATAGAAGTCACAATGACATGGAAAATGGCCTGATGCAGTTTCCCACAGACACCTGAGTTAAGTCCTAGAAGCTCTTTCTTCATGAGCATAATATAATAAAATTATCTTTGCATTTATTAAGTTTTAAACGTATTCCTCAAATGAAATCCTGTCTAAACATCCTGTTTCACTTGGAGTATGTAAAATGTCCAAAATCAAGGTGAGATATACTTAATGCATGTTTATTAATGCATCTGAGTTACAGAAACTTACAGCAAAGACTAAAACTCTGTTTGTCAAAAAGGCAGAGGTTGGTAATGCAGGCAATCAAATGAGGCAACTGAGTTAAAATGAGCAAAATCTAGCAGGTAGAAGATATGCCAGCTGAGGTCAGCAAAATGCAGGTGAGCAAGAATGCCAGACAAAAATGCAGGTGAGATTGAAAATAAACTCCCAACACTATGGCCAGGAGTGTTAGTGAGAAAAGAGTAGGTGCAAAAGGAGATGGTAAATACCAGGAGACTCATCAGGTGTGCAAGTGGGTGTGGGAATGAGCTGGCTGTGATGATAGTAGAGTTAGTAACTGCCAGATAAATATGCAGGAAAATATGCGCCAAAGTTAAGAAATCGCTGATGTCTTCGTCTTTCTTTTGGAGCTTTCTCCAAATTTTTTCTCCTGATTTTGTTTTAACAATAGTATATTCACAGCTGCTCCCATTGCAAGAGCTGTGTCTGCTACAAACCTCAGTGAATACTGTCTCCTTGAAGCAGGATACAGGGCTTTTAAACCACTTTTACCTACAATCAGAAACATTCCATCTTATGGTGGCCATTTCAGGAGAGTTAGCTGTTAAGGTGCGGCTACAAAGGAAGTGTTTATCAGTCGTCAGTCTCAAGCTCATCTGATGGAGAAGATACGCTTCTATTCTTGAATCATTTTATGCTTCAAGTCTGTTTTCTTCTATTTTATGTGCAAAACTACATTGATTGTGTGTTGGACTCTTTCAAAACCTCAAGATGTTCAAATAGTTTCGTATATAACAGAGAAAGACAGCAAATCCTCACATTTGAAAAGCTGAAATCAGAGAATATTCAAACGACAAACGATTAATTGATTATCAAGGTAGTTGCAGATTAATTTAGTGCTGATGGACAAATTGAATTTTCACTGGATTTTTTCTTACTGGGAGACACAATGGGACTGAGCCACTCTTAGAGTTATTAGATACTGTACACATGTGCTACACTGCTGCAACAAGTGAAGAAAAAGAAGGTCAGTGGTGGTTGAGATAGTTCCCTCAGAACCAAACTGACTACTGTTGGACAGATGTGGCGGTGTAGGACCACAGCTGGCAACAGCCCATCACATGAAACAGTGCAGATGAGAATCACTGTGGATTGTGTTCCTACAACAATGATTAGCTAATCCAATATAAAGTGGCTTCATAATAGATGTGAGGGAATGAGGGAATGTGTCTGAAGTGTTGTGGTGTTGATTTGTCTTGGTCTTATGTCAGCATGACATCACCTTGGCAACACAATCTCAAGTGCTCTTTAGGCTGGCTGTTTTATATTGCATTATGTTACGTTGTTGTGTGTGTGTGTGTGTGTGTGTGTGTGTGTGTGTGTGTGTGTGTGTGTGTGTGTGTGTGTGTGTGTGTGTGTGTGTGTAAGTACTCTGTAGGGAAGAAATCCCATCTGCTGTTCAGGCACCATGGATTTGCTGTGGTCTGATTCAGCACTTTTTCTTAAACATGCGTATACACACACACACACACACACACACACACCCTTCTCAGTATTCAAAGTGTCATTATCTTGTAGCTGCCTTTTCCATCACCCACAATGTTTCTTCATAATCAGGTTCTGCCATAGCGCTCCCTGCTTTCTCTCTCTTACACACACACACACACACACACACACACACAAACACACTTTCTTTTCGTAGGGGTTGCCAGCAGCATCCAAAGTAGAAATAAGATTACAGTTGGATGAGTTTTGTCAGTGTCTTTGCAAAGGTTACTGTAAGGAACAACTGTCTGTCTACCTCTCAGCCTACTTCCTTCTCTCTGATGTCTCTCTTCATGTTGCAAGACACAAACCACACAGTTGTCTTTCGTGATGGTCATTACTTGCTGCTCCACTCACCGTCTCCAGCCCACAGCCCTCTCCATCAGATTCGATATTCCTGGGTCAAACCTCACCCAATGAGTGCAGTGTCTGATATGTCCCAGGACGGGGCTCAGACTGTGCGGTGTCAGGGGTGTTTGTCTTCCTTGCTTGTTTCGAGGTTTGTAACAGGACTTCTCAGTGAGATTAATTCAAACAGAGACCTTTCTTTGTTCAGATCAAGACTTTCTGTTACTCGTGTGGCTTTTTGCTGAGCTGTCACTTTTAAATACCACGGACATTTAGTCCATTCTTTAAAAAGATGACTGTGCCAAAACATTACATTTAAAACTTGAGCTCAGGACCTCAGCTGGACATAAGCAAAATAGCTTATTCAATTTTTTTACATTAAAATAAATCAGTGCATTTTATCAGTGTTTATTTTGACTGAAATAAAGGTGGAAATCTGATTCTAAAATAGTTTTTGCAGCATAAAGTGTCCCTTTCCTCCTCTCCCTCTTTTATGGCACAAATCACTAACTTCCTCCCCTTGCACCTTTAATGGACTCCGGTATATCATGAATAGGTCATCTGCACCTTTTCCCAATCTCTCTCTTCACTCACTGTTAATATAAAGACATCCTCAGCCATGTTCCTTGCAAGAGGCCCGTGTTTACCAGAAACCTCCATGTGGATATAAAATCCAGGTGAAATCACTGAAAACTAATCTGCTCCTTTTTAAAAACAAATGGGTGAAATTGTTCTGTGACCAACATATAACAATATAAGATACAATAAGATAAAATACATCAATAAAGTAAAATCCTTTTTCCTACAACTAAGAAATATTGTGAAAATCAAAACTATATTATTCGAGATCTGTAAAAAGTCATTCATGTGTTGGTCTCACTGTAACTCACTGTTCACAGCCCTGAGTTGTTCTTCTGAGCCTCTGCTCCAGCTGCTGCGAGACCGTTAACTAATACACAGCGTAGCTCACACGTCACTGCAGTGTTGGCCAATCTACACTGGTTACACATTGAGGCAAGAATTGATTTTTAAATTCTTTTAATTGCCTATAAAGCACTACACGGACTGACCCTATCTATATTTCTGAATATAGATAGGGTCACCGAATTGCAGTGACAAATATCCCACAGTGCTGATGGTACTAACTTCTTTTACTCTGCAGTATGAACACAGTGTCAGTTAATCTCCAACACACCTGGATGCCCCCTCCAGCTGCGGCAACAGCTGTTGCCAAGACCGAGAGGGAGCGCGCCACCCCAAAAAACACGGGAGGGATGTTACATCTGCAAAACACTGTTGAAAATACAATCAGTGATTTAGTCAATGTGGAAGTGATTTTACCTCACTCACCCTCATAGTGTTGTCACCTTGGTGGTCCCATTAAAAAAAAACAATGGCAGGACACATTTTGAAACTCGGTTGTGGTGTTGTAACATAGCTTTAAATACCGTCCTGGTGCTCCACAGTTTAATCCATCTCCTTCAAGTGTTTGTGACTCAAATATCCCACTTAATGTCTTTGATTATGAGGATTTATTATTTATCATCATGAAACCCATGGAAGTATTTGACACATAGCAGCGTTTTAAAGCTGTGAGCATGTAAGTTGACTTAAATCAAAGTCAGAGAGGGGATAAACTATATTTACACTGTATTTTGTAACATTTCAACTTAAATCAAGGTTTCTTATGAAAGGGCTGACGGCTAATAACTGCAGACTCAAGGCATTAGCATATATGACTTGTTGTTTGTATTCCTATCATCTGTGAACTCCTCACCACTAATCTGTGCACATTACACAAACATATAAACAAGCAGTTTGCATTCATGTCCAAGCTGTAACCTTTATTATTTGGCTAAGATTTAAAATCTCAGCACGGAGCAACTCGTCCAGAAGATAGATTCACAAGTTTAAGGTTTAATTTCAGGTAGATTAAAATGTAATGAATCACATTTTACTCCCACAATTTGTCTCTCGATCCTCTGTATCACCCCTCTTCTCCATCACACACAAACACACACACACACACACACATTACTGAATGAAATGAAAATCTCATTATTAACACACATTTTTTGTCCCTGTCCTCTCTGCAGGAGCTGGAGGTTGGTCTCCTCTTGTCTCCGACAGATACCAGTGGTTGGAGGTGGACTTGGGGAGGCGGACGCAAATCACAGCTGTCGCCACGCAGGGACGATACGGCAGCTCTGATTGGCTGACAGCCTACCTGTTGATGTTCAGTGACACAGGACACAACTGGAGACTACACAGACAGGAGGACAGCTTAGGGGTAACTCTGCTGCAATGATCTGTGACCAAAAGAGTGTGACTGAAAATGTATTATATTTGAGAGTCCTACAGGAAATTCATCCTCATGCATGCGTTGCAAGAAGACAAAATTATCTCATGTTGCAAAATGCGGCTTGCATGTTGCAATTTTAGTGGAACATGATGCAGCATCAGTGAAAAAGTAATACCTGCATGCTAAACCACAGATTTCTTTAAATATAAAATACAAATTGGGATAGAAGATCAGCTTCAGGCATTGTGAGGCAAAGTGTTTCAGAAGAACTCTCTGCATGTAACAGGAGGAATATAGATAATAAAAACTGTCGGTCAGCTGTTTAGTTAAAGCTGATAATTCAGCAGTGTTTAACACATCAGCAAGTTGACCAATTCACAGTGATTTTTTTTTTTTTTTTTTTTGACACCAAATAATCACCATGGTTTGAAGATCAACTCAATTTTGCTCCTTTTTTATATTTTTATTTTGGTCAAATTATTGTTGCTTAGTCGTACAGCTGCCACTGTACCTGTTGGTGTCAGCTGTTGCAGTGCCCTTGAATGTAGCACAAAGCAGAGTTTTCAAAATCGTCCTTATAATGAAAACAACATTTTTCGGTGATGGATTACCTTCCTCGAGCAATTTCACATCTCTACAAAGCTCTTTAGATTTGTGCTGAAATGAAAACCAATGACTGCATGTTGGGATATCTAAAAACTACTGAAAGTATCCGGCATGTGTTGTTATTTGGGTTAAAGCTGCACCTCTACATCTCTTTTAGACAATATTAAGCTGTGAATAGAGCTCAGGGTGGAGCGCAGCTCAACACTCAGGTTGATTGAAGTTAAAATACATTTGGCCTTACTGTCATACACATAATTTACATTATCTGTGGGGACTGGTACTGCCTGCAGCAGCAAGCCTGCTCACCAGGAGCCTTTCACTCTTTATTAATAATGGATGGAACAATGAAAGGAACCTGGGCAGGGCTCCTTCGACTGCATGGAGCTGCTGTCGAACAGTTTAACCTCTGCTGACAGGAGGCGGGTGCTGTTGCTAGAAAAGACTGTGTGGCGTACAAAAAGTCACAGCTTTGATTCCTGCAGCGGAGAAGGTGTCCATCAACAGTCTCCAAGCAAGTCGCTGAATGAAAACTTGCCAGCTTAGTCACTGTGAGCCGGTCTTGATAACGGTGTCAGCTCAGTGCCTAAAATGTAAATGTGAATCTGTGAGGAAGCTGGCAGAGACAGGCATGTGGTGATTTAGATATTCTGCAGTGCAGCTGATGAATGAAGTCCTCCAAATGGACTGTGGAGAAACTCACAGCTGAGGCTCTTTCCTCTGCTTCTCCTTCAGTGCTGTGGTTGCTTCATGACTGCATATGTTCCCCAGTGTTTCATCTTTGCTCTCAAAGTCATTATTTTACAGCATTTTATCTCATTTTTAAACTATTACACATTTCATTTTTCAATAAAGAGAAGAGAGAGAGTACTAGTCTGCAGAAGGAGCAAACCACTGTATGTCAGAATGACAGGAAGCCATGCAGGCCTCAGTTGATTGAACAACATTAGACATGAGTCAGAGGCAGTCAAGCGTCTCCTCCCTCCTTTATGGTAGACAGTGCACCCTTCTTGTTACAGTAGCAGCCTGGAGAGCAGCTTTTGATTCAGATTTGACAGGATACGATTTTCTCCCAGTGAAGGATACGAATGCTCTGAAGCCTGGGAGTCATCAGTAAAAAGAGAGAACGGGGTTGCGGCTTAAAAAACTTGTTGATTTTACACTCAGCATGGAAGGTGATAAACCCAGATCAGCTTTCAGAGTGTTTTTTAAAGCTCCATATATTAGTCAGGCCAGCTTAGTGTGTCTGTTAAGGAGGAGATTTGACTGCAAAAACAGCTGGATCAGGCACAGCCTTTCTGACTTCTTAGCTTACATGCTCTGTCTTTCTGCTTTTGCTCTCCAGCAGTGGAAAGTAACTGAGTACATGTACTGAAGCACCGTACATCAGGAAAGTTTTGAAGTACTTGTGCTTTAACTGAGTAATTCAATTCGCTGCTACTTTACACCTCTACTCCACAACATTTGAAAGGGACACATTTACATTTTATTTATTCGATGACTATAATTACTTGTTACTTTAGAGATTTTACATGTAAAACATTGCAATAACTTTTTTTTGCCTCACAAAATATGATGCAATTTTGTAGATTAAACTACATAATAATGTATAAAATGGCCCCAACTCCACCAACTACAACAGTAAAATTCTATTTATGTGTAATAATCCAATAATATAATCGTACAGCACTCACTGGGTCCATTTTGCTGCATTGTTTACTTTCACTATTTGCTACTGATACTTATGACACTGACTTTTGGTGCAGAGCTTTACTTGCATCGGAGTAGTTCTAAATGCTACTTTTACATAAGAAAAGGATGTGAGTTCTTCCTCCACCAACACTTAGTGTTAACAGTGTTTTTAAAGCTCCAGATGTCTGTGTGTTGTTAGCAGTGATTTCCCCTTCAGACTTCACAGATGGTCTAATTTAAGTAGCTGTTAGTGGCTCAAAGCGGAAAAATAAACAGATTTTTTTTTTTTTTTTTATAAAGGGCATAATACAAATGTATTTCCCCTTTTTTTGTTCCCCATTGATCATTTTATGACCCCCCTCAGATTTAGCATTTGAATCCTCATATGGGGTGTGACCTCAAGGTTTATAAACACTGGACTTAACTTTGTATAAAGTAGGTAAAACTAGCTCCACCTCGACCAGCTGTGACAGTAAAAAGCTGCTTACACATTGATTCATCAGTATTAACAAACTAATATGTAAAATATTCTATAAAATATAGTGTAATTTAAAGCGGTATACAAACACACAAATAAATAGTTTACAACACACTATTATGTAGTTGTAAGGAGATATATGGACATTTGAAGTGTTTTCTGATGTATTTGTCAACAATTATAACTTCTCATTAATGTCAAAAACAGTATATCAAAGCTGTAATGATGTATATTTTTTGGGCATCTTCTATTTGACAGACAGTGGAGACAGACAGGAAATACAGGGAGAGAGAGCGTAAGGGAGTGACATGCAGTAAACAGTCCGGCCAGCTGGAAGTTGAACAGGTGACCTGCTGCTAAGGGTTTTTTCCGCCCATGTGGTATACGTCCCAACCACTCGGCCATTGGGACAGTTAAGCTGTAACAATAATTAATGATGCACGATTACACACCTGAACAAGTCTTACAAAACTTTTATGAACTATGTATACAAATGATTCAAAGGCAGATGTTCAAGACTCATGATCATGGAAATGTAGTTTGTAAAAATGTCTTAATTCAAGGTCCATGAGCTTTCAACTCTGATTCTCTCTCATGCCCTCCTCCTCCTCCTCCTCCTCCTCCTCCTCCTCCTCTTCTCTACCTTTCTCACTTCAACTCAATTTAATTCGGTATGCTGTATTGGCATGAATGTCAGGTGAACAATATTGCCAAAGCATTAAGGATAATACAATTCAATAATGAGATGAGAAAAAAAAAGTAAAGGCTTGTCAGAGGCTACTCATATTTCAATAGATGCTCGGGCAAGCAAATGTGGTGCAGCTCTCGTCAGTCTCCTCAGCAGGAAACAGAGCCATTTGTTGAGCTTAACGCTCCGTTGCCCAGTCGGCTCAGTCCTTCAAAGCACCGAAGACGCCACTGAGATCACAATTATGCAGCACCAGGGAAGCCAATTTCACTCACATAGCCACATCAGTACACACTGTGCGGACACACACGCACATGCACAGGCGATGTCACACATTTTCAAGTAGGGAGGACAGACACAAGCAAAGCACATGCACACAAATGAAGATTTTTTTTTTTTTTTGGTCCTTACAAATGTTAATGCAAGTATTGCTCTGTGTGTGCTGTTTGCCTGTCAACCAGAAAATCCCACTGGATTCACACATGCAGCCGATTGTTGAAAATAGAGGCCATTAGTCTTTTAAGAGAGGCCTGGTGTGGAGACAGACCAGGTCCCAGTTATTGATCATTGGACAGGGAGAGGAGGAGAGAGAGGGATTATCAGCAGTTAGGATCAATTGCCTCTGTGAGCTTAAAGTTTGGAAATGTCTCAGGATCACAGATGTTAGGAGAAATTTTTCCTCCACACTCTTCCTCCTCCCATCTCTTACTTTTAAAGATCATTTCATTGCAAATCATACTTTCTGTCAAGAAGAGCTCGATTATGACCATCAGAGTACAAAAAAAGTAGATCCCATGTCCCTGTTTAAGACACTCAATGAAGAAATTGCTACACTGCTGCAGCAACCAGTCAAACATGGATGTTTGGATTTAAAATTCACCAAACTAACACGTATTCCTGTTGTGCCAGGCTTTTCCAGGTAACAGTAATGCAGACACTGTGGTCCAGTACAAACTGGAACAGCCCGTCATAGCTCGCTACCTCCGTTTGATCCCTCTGGACTGGAACCCCACTGGGAGGATTGGTCTCAGACTGGAAATATATGGATGTCGTTATAGTAAGTCCACTTTTATTCTTGGACTCCTTTTTGTCAGTTTGGGTTCAGGCATAAACAGTGGGATCCAAAAGTCAAAGTCATGTTTGTTTGTTTATGTTATAGCATATATAAGTGTTCAAATTCTACAAATACTCATTATCTGAGAATGTAAAGATATTCAATGACAGATTAAAAATGCTGTGTGTATAACATGCAAGAGTGGTATCCTCCTATACACCATTTAACACTGGGTTGTTTTGTTGCAGTAAATTTTGTTGTTTGTTTTATAGCAAAGGGAGATCGCTCTATGGCATAAACAGACTCAAGTTCTTCTTTTCATACTTCACTTTTGACATGTCACATCTGTAAGAATGTGTACTGGCTTTTAGCCCTTAAAGGGAAATAAAACAGCAAACTACACTTTGCAGAAGGTGTTAGGAATATGACATATTAAAATAGAATGCTGCACATAATATCTCCATTCTTTACCTGAAGAAAGTCTGAGCCCGGAAACTGTAACTGTAAACCTAGCATCACTTTTATATTTGAACTGGGACAGAAAAACTGCTGATACTGTTACAACATTTATTTATTTTTTTATCATACAGATTCACATGAATTCTGCTCTCACCCCAATAAGATTTAATTACTCACACTGGTCTTGTTAAGGTCTGTGGTTGCTGCTCTGTAGTCATTTGCAGAGACTCCACCACATGGTTTTGCAGTTGTGTGTACATTAAGAGGCCAAAGGTTTTCATGCTCATTAGAAATGACTCACTCAGAGACAATCAATAATGTTCAAGCAATAGAAATACGGCCGTACACTAGAAAATACGGGCTGTTGTTTTTGAGGTGCACAGGGACCACACTGTCTTTTTATAATGTTCAGTAACAATGGAAACAACAAAACACATGTACAACAGATGGTTTAGCAATGAAATGTATGGAAAATCAAGCATTTTATTAACTTTGCTGCATTATAAACTTTCTAAACACCAAGCGCTCCTGTTGTGCTGTCTTTTACTGTAATGTCTCTTTCACATGTTTTCTACACATGCATTTGTCTTTGAGTTACAACAGCGCTTGAAGTTTTTCACTTTAACCTTTAAACCCTGCATGCTGGTAGAATAGAAACTTGCATTTTCTAACATTGGTCAAACTCACAGACCTCCAATTGTTTTGAATCGATGTGATACTGTCAGATAGTGTGGAATAAGATTCTCTCCGGTCTTGATGCTGCTTAATGGGAAAAAATGTAAAAACTGGATGTTGAGAGATTGAAGCTACATGCCAAATAGCTCTGCTACAAGATACACATTCAGTGAGGTTAGTAAACCCGGTCACACATGGTTTAAACTGATAATCGTGCTCAAAGTGTATCTGTGTTTGGATAATGAAGCTCTTCCTCCTCCTCTGTGTTGTTCTGCAGCTTTTGACGTGGCAAACTTTGATGGCAGCAGCAGCCTGGTCTTCAGGATGAGTGTTAGGCCGAGCCGGACGGCAATGGAGATGATCTCTCTGAAGTTTAAAACCCTGAAGAATTCTGGGACTCTGCTCCACGCAGAGGGACAGAGAGATCACAGCCTCACTCTGGTGTTGGAGAAAGGACGGCTGCTGCTCTATCACCAACAAGGTACAACATTATTCTTCCAACATGTGGCTGAGATAAAACCTGCTGATCCCTGGGGAGGAATTCACGTTACAGCGCCGACACAGGCTAAGAGTCAAGATATAAAACAAATAGTGGACTAAAAATTAGGCCGTCATTCCTGGGCAGGGAAAGTCAATGAAACAGTACTTGTCTCTCCATCTTTACTACCACTAAAGTGCACTTGAGCAAGGCCCTTAACCCCAACTGCTCCAGTGGAGCTGCTCTGTGGCCAGCTGGTCAGACTGTGGGTGTACTGGGCAGCTCCCAGGTGTGAATGTGTAGGTGGACGTAGCCTCTGTGACATCCTGAAGAGCAGTTTTGAAGCTCAGAGTGGGCTGCTTCACTGTTTCCATCTTGGCAGTGCCTGACTCCGCCTAACTCCTGGCTAATCCATAAGTGGACAAGGAGGTGGGGCTTGTTTGGACCCAAGACTTCAGTGCATGCCGGTTTCATAGTTGTGGCAAGCATAGCACAGCTTGGTGTCTGGGCGTGTTGCTCGAAGGCTAACCCAAGGTTAATTCATTTGTACGCTATTTAGCTAGTTTCAGCAGCAATGCTAAAAAGCTCAGACATTGATAGGCTACCTGCTAATCAGTGCCAACATATTAATAAAAATAATACTAGAATTTCACTCACCTCAAAATACAGGAGCACAGACTCATGTTCTGTTCAGTGAAGTGCACAACAAGCCAAATCATTAGTCTGACATTTGCTTGAAAAATCCTCCAAAACGCTCCAACACATGGCCGAGTTTTGTCATGCTAAGGTGAGTCATGTTCAGTGACTCAAATTAGCTGAAAGCTAGCGGACTGTGACAGCATGGTATATAAATATGGAGGACAAAAATTTTGAAACACTTGTAAATACATGTATTTTACAGTAGCTCAAAGTCTCTTACACTTGAAGTTTCTGGTAGGACAAAAAACTGCAAGGCGGCAGGAACTTTGGATGTTTTAATTTAATCATTAAAGTGTTTTGGAAGTTCTTTCTGATGATTTTGCTGGCAAACTCTGCAGCTCTATCTATCGGTGCATTCGTTGTTCAGTTATTGTTCACTGCTCTGAGTAAATGTCAGCTAAACACCTAAACCGTGCAGTGTAATTATGCACTCATTCAGGCTCCAGAGCCTCCACCATCCCGTGTCTATATAAGGAATTTAATATCCAGCACATTTTTGTCCCGACAATGAAACACAGGGAGCTCCAAGTCGTTCTCTATCCATCTGCCGGTTTGCTTATGTGTTTGTCAGAAGTGATTTCTAAGATACCACTGATCCAATTTTGAGAAACTCAGGAGAATCATGCTTCTTTCTACTTTTCCTAATGAGCTCACTGCAGTCTTTGTTTGTTTATCCATATGTCTCAGACAATATTTCAGATTCAGATTTTAAAAAACTTTGGGAATTGGTGCACTTCATGTCTGCAGGCTTGAGGTTACAGGTCACTACAAAGAAACATACATGTTGTTGATGGACTGTGAAGGAGGACAGCATCATTTGTTGGGAGAAACATGTTTACTCTTGTAGTAGTTTTTTTTCCCAGGCTTTCTCGCCCTGGTTCTCTCACAGCTTGACTTCCTCATATTGTCTCTCTTTTAATCTATGATGGATGTTAGCAACATGTGTTAAGGATGAACTCTGTGGAGCACAGTGGGTTAGCACAGCATAACATGATCCATGGACTCTGCCTGCACAGAATGAAGCTGTGTGTGTGTGTGTGTGTGTGTGTGCGTGTGCGTGTGTGTGTGTGTGTCCGTGTTTGTGTCCGTGTTTGTGTCCGTGTTTGTGCGTGTGTATTTGTGCGTGTGTATTGATGTGAATGAGGTTAAACCTGAGGTGTTGTCGGACTGCCAGGCCGTCGTATTATCGCCATATGGCAAACCTCTCATCGACGGTGCCATCTGGCTGCTGGAGCACTCCAGCACTCTGCTCAGTAACCATTCCTTTCCTTCCTTCATTTAGGGGTTTTCTGTAATTTTATCGGGAATATCAAACTATTTTTCCAGCGAAAACTGGTTTCTTGTCCTAAGTGAAGTTATAGTTCAAATTTGTAACAGTGGATAATTAATCATAAAATGGAGTTTATCCAATTGTACCAATTAAGTGGTAGAGCAACAATTCCTACCAATACTGTCTTTGATATAAAATTTTTTTTTTTTTAAATCAACCATTCAGAATTGTTTGATACTCTCATCATAACCTTCGTTTGTATTATATATAAATACGTTGTTTAATCAGGAAGTCATATAGAGATCGAGATCTCATATACAAGTATGAGTGTAAGTGTAAGACAGGTCAAAAGACATGATTCATGAGCGGAAATGTTTCTGATACCAGAGGAGATGCTAGTTAACATCCAGATGTAAGACTAGTGGAACTAGATAAACATTGATGGTGGACATTCAGGGGAAACCAGTGGGTCAGATACAGTGTCACTGGAAGTCCTGGTTAAGCAGCTGAGTATCTGCTCTATGCTTAGATAAGAGTAAGACTGAAAGGTCAAAGCACAATTTAACATAAGACATCCACAGGAATATTCCCCAAACTTTTGGCACTTTTCACCATGTAAAAATGTGGAGAGCTAAGAGTGTATGACCATCATTATAGTGCTGACCTGAGTTTATAATTGTGTGCAGTGGCAATGAAGGGAAATTTTGTTTTGTTTGGAAATGTTTTTTCCATGATTTGAGGCAGAGGCGCATTGGTTCTGGATGTTTATCTATACATATATGCATTTGATCCTCCACCAGTTGAATTCCACTATGCTCTACACAAACTGCACAGTTTGTTTATTTTACACATCTTGATACTCGATACACAGCTCAAATGTCAGTTGCAATTACAGCATGAATAGTAGGAAACCACTGCAGGTGAAAAGTTGACTCAGTTCTATTACTATAATAACAGCATTTCAAGGTCCAGGTCCAGTGTATGGTTATAACATTTGCATGGTCGCATTTTAATGATGGTTATTGAAAGCATCTTTCTTTCAGTACATAATATACACATTAGTGCTGGATTTCCATAGGACTGCTCCCCCTTTTTGGCACATGTGGACATGAGGATAGGTGAGAGCGTATGGCCATCATTATGAGGCAGACCTGAGTTGCGATTGTGTGCAGTGGCAAAGAAGGGAAATTCAGCCACATGCAGACATTTTGTTTTGGTAGTTTCAGTAATGAGAGAACTATTCTCAGACATGTAGTTGTACCATTGTGGCTATATATCACCCAACTGTTGAATGTCACCCTCTGATTTGGCGATGGAGGCTTGCATGTCTGAATAAGCCTCATGTTGAACAGGCTCCATTACTCACTTTTGTACATTTCGCACTCCAATTCATGCATTATTCTAAAAAGATATATTGCTACATGACTGAAATGTAGGCTAGTATTTTAGCATCAAAAACCAAAACTGCTGCAGCAGAAATGTTGATCCAGTTATGTTACTGTAATGACAAAATTTCAAGGACAGAGTTATAGTCTTATGATAATGTTTGCACAAGGCGTCTTTCATTTAGTGCAGCGGTCCCCAAACGTTTTTCAGTGGGGGCCACATCAACTTTCCTTTCTGAAATGGGGGGCCGAGGTTAGTCTATAACAGGAAATGATATGGGCCAGGGTGACAACCAGTATTATTGTGGAGATTACAATGATAATTTGTTGTAGCTGCCCTTCGTTTGGCTTTGGCACCACCTGTTGATTTGCAAAAAAAAGTAATAAAAAGTCACATGTGTTTGTTTGAAGTACCACAGATACTCCATTTATTTTATAGAAAATAACAACACAAACTGATGGTAATGCCGGGGGGGGGCCGGCGGGCCGGTGGGCCGGCGGGCGGCTAGCTCTGCTTGCTGGGCGCAATGCCTGTCCTGGCGGGGGGGTGGAGTCGCCGGGCCGCTAGCTCTGCTTGCTGGGCGCAATGCCTGTGCCGGG
>NW_019174257.1:11097811-11098059 GCF_002260705.1 Seriola dumerili
TTGCACTTCTCGGTTGGGAACGGGACCGCCGGTTTCTCAGCTGAGAGGCTTCGAGTAGCAGCGAGATGGGTGAAGTCTTGTTTTTGCACCTGTCTAGCAGCGCTAGTTTAAGCTCAAATACTTTGATGTGGGAATACATGTCAGATTAGTTTTCCCTTGCCTTGGAGCTGCAAGTTGAGGCCGTTTAAAATTTCTGACACATCTGTTAATAAAGGCGAGGTCCCATTTCCATTCTGTGTCGATCAGCT